>NC_143034.1:66246370-66466370 GCF_057628025.1 Oncorhynchus mykiss | reverse complement strand
AAAAGAAAGAGTGAAGGTGTGAGGAGAGGAGGAAGAATCAAGTGGGGGAGGAAAATACAGAGGGAGAGAGAGGGTGGTGTCCTTGGACTGTTTATCTGGGCCAGCCGGAGCCTCAACGACTCAGCAAGGACGTGACGGTGCGCTGTCATTGTTCCCTGGTTTTGTTGTGGCGCTGTATATTATTATTTAATCGGGCTAACTAACGGACCCGCAAGTCCCACCTTGCAACGCAGCAGGTGGAGGGTGGAGGAGGGGAAGGATACGGGGAGAAAGGGATGGAGGGAGGGAGGGAGCGAAGGATGAGGTTGAAGGGGGAAGGGAAGAGGGAGGGAGAGGTTGAGGAGAGGAGAGGAGAGGAGAGGAGAGGAGAGGAGAGGAGAGGAGAGGAGAGGAGAGGAGAGGAGAGGAGAGGAGAGGAGAGGAGAGGAAAAAATGGTCACAGGCAATATTCTACTGAGCAAATGATTCGTCTTTAGAAAGGGGTTAGGGTCAGTATTGTAGTAGTCCGGTCTCGAGACCACATATTGAGTGTCTTGGTCTTGTCTTGGTGCCGGAAACATTTGTACTCGGTCTTGACTCAGTCTCAGAGAGTGAGGACTCATCATTTCTCCCAGAGACCAGCAGAGACCAACGGAGACCAGCGGAGTAAAAAACTCCTAATTATCAGCTTCCATTCAGTCAGCGCATTAAACCACTTCCCCAGGCCAAATATATACACTCCTTCCTTGAAACATGAATATCTTAACAGCCTTTATATCTATAATAGACCTGTTTCCGTCGTGGTGAACCTACAGGCCTTCAGTGTCTGACAGGTTAGTACTGTGGTGAACCTACAGGCCTTCAGTGTGTGACAGGTTAGTACTGTGGTGAACCTACAGGCCTTCAGTGTGAGACAGGTTAGTACTGTGGTGAACCTATAGGTCTTCAGTGGTGAACCTACAGGCCTTCAGTTTGTGACAGGTTAGTACTGTGGTGAACCTACAGGCCTTCAGTGTCTGACAGGTTAGTACTGTGGTGAACCTACAGGCCTTCAGTGTGAGACAGGTTAGTACTTTGGTGAACCTACAGGCCTTCAGTGTCTGACAGGTTAGTACTGTGGTGAACCTACAGGCCTTCAGTGTCTGACAGGTTAGTACTGTGGTAAACCTACAGGCCTTCAGTGTCTGACAGGTTAGTACTGTGGTGAACCTACAGACCTTCAGTGTCTGACAGGTTAGTACTGTGGTGAACCTACAGGCCTTCAGTGTGTGACAGGTTAGTACTGTGGTGAACCTACAGGCCTTCAGTGTCTGACAGGTTAGTACTGTGGTGAACCTACAGGCCTTCAGTGTCTGACAGGTTAGTACTGTGGTGAACCTACAGGCCTTCAGTGTGTGACAGGTTAGTGGTTCTGACAGGACAGCAACTGTAACACCAGAGCTCCTATGTAGGAGAGCACTTTTTGTAAAACACAAAGGGCCAGTGGTGTACTGGAGGGTATACGCAGGCAGAAGCATATACTCACTTCTGAATCCCTACTGATACAACTTATCAATTATGTAGTACAATAGAGAAATCATGCACAAAGTAGCCTACACAATCGCAAAGGACGTGAAATATATTCACATGTGTGCTGCACACAGCCTAGTTTCAGTGGAATATCATTTGCAGGCAGCAAGAGCGTGCATCTCTCAACTGGATTTGGCATGCAGCAGCTCACAGAAGAATGACATCGGTAGCTGGTAGAGTAGGACAGATGTTTCAACATGGTATCTACCAGTATATGCTAACTAAGGCAACAATGGGTATGCAAACCAGGTATTGAAAAAGTGTTGGTTGGTAGGCTATTTCTGAATGCGCAATTTTCATCATGTGCTGTTTGCATCAGGGGCGTAGACATGGACCGGCCTGGGTGTACAGAGGCCCACCCTCTAGGGAGCCAGGCCCTGACAGGCCCACCCTCTAGGGAGCCAGGCCCTGACAGGCCCACCCTCTAGGGAGCCAGGCCCTGACAGGCCCACCCTCTAGGGAGCCAGGCCCTGACAGGCCCACCCTCTAGGGAGCCAGGCCCTGACAGGCCCACCCTCTAGGGAGCCAGGCCCTGACAGGCCCACCCTCTAGGGAGCCAGGCCCTGACAGGCCCACCCTCTAGGGAGCCAGGCCCTGACAGGCCCATCCAATCAGATTGATGTAGTTTAAACATTGTTGTATATTTAGACCATCACATTTTTGTTTTTGTTTTCTGTAAAAAAAAGTGTGATTTTGACAGTGACAATTTGACAAATCTATAGGAAAACTCTCTTTTAGATGTTTTGTTAGGAAAACATGGGATTTTCACAGAGGTGCCTTTCCTTCGCTGGAGGGACGAACCTTTTGGCAGAATTAGAGTATACCCACTTCTCCAAGCACCACTTCACCACTGCATAGGGCTGATGGAAAGACAGCAGTCACACACAGCATGATGTTAAATCACCACTACACCACTGCATAGGGCTGATGGAAAGACAGCAGTCACACACAGCATGATGTTAAATCACCACTACACCACTGCATAGGGCTGATGGAAAGACAGCAGTCACACACAGCATGATGTTAAATCACCACTACACCACTGCATAGGGCTGATGGAAAGACAGCTGTCACACACAGCATGATGTTAAATCACCACTACACCACTGCATAGGGCTGATGGAAAGACAGCAGTCACACACAGCATGATGTTAAATCACCACTACACCACTGCATAGGGCTGATGGAAAGACAGCTGTCACACACAGCATGATGTTAAATCACCACTACACCACTGCATAGGGCTGATGGAAAGACAGCAGTCACACACAGCATGATGTTAAATCACCCCTACACCACTGCATAGGGCTGATGGAAAGACAGCAGTCACACACAGCATGATGTTAAATCACCCCTACACCACTGCATAGGGCTGATGGAAAGACAGCTGTCACACACAGCATGATGTTAAATCACCACTACACCACTGCATAGGGCTGATGGAAAGACAGCAGTCACACACAGCATGATGTTAAATCACCACTACACCACTGCATAGGGCTGATGGAAAGACAGCTGTCACACACAGCATGATGTTAAATCACCACTACACCACTGCATAGGGCTGATGGAAAGACAGCAGTCACACACAGCATGATGTTAAATCACCCCTACACCACTGCATAGGGCTGATGGAAAGACAGCAGTCACACACAGCATGATGTTAAATCACCACTACACCACTGCATAGGGCTGATGGAAAGACAGCAGTCACACACAGCATGATGTTAACGGATAAGCAGTCCATAAAATAGGACATAATGAGCCAGTAGGGCCCAATCATAACAGTCCAAAATCACAACCATTAACAATTTCCCAATCGAAATGTACAACTTTTAATTCCCATTGCAAAAAACACTTCACGTTTAGCAAACAAAGTAACCGGTGATCTAAAGTTCAAAGTGGAACTTGCAGCGTTTTTACTATTTTGCGGAAATGAAACAAACAGACAATCATAATATCAGTCAAAAATATCAAATTAATATAATTTACCAATACATTTCTTGGTAGTTCAAAACATATTGCTATCAGGTTGTAAATCACAGCTGGACTGCTACATTGTTGCCTCCATTCAAGATTTCCGTTTCAATGACTCAACATTCTGGACAAAAACCGACGAATGTAACTAAGGCTGGAAATGTCAATTACAATCAAACTAGCGAGGGCAATGATCACAAGTCAGTCATAACGTGGCTAATAGGCTAGCGTGTCTATTTATGTAGCTAAAAACACAGAGCCTAATGTTAGCTAGATAACTAGCTAACTAGTTAGCTGCTAGGTGGATATCATTTTATGCCATTGGAAGAGTGGGTGTGACTGACTTTTTCCCCTCATATCGTTTTTTTTGGTGGCTATACACAGCTAGAGATGTAGGTGTCATTTGGTTATCTAGCAAGAACTTAAACGACTGTTATACAGTTAGCATATCTTTTGTGTCGCAAATTCACTCTACCTATCTTCTCCGATTTCAGAACACTCACGTCTGAGTGCAAAACAACTAATGAATTTGCAAAATCCGAAACACCTGCTGAATATGACCAGTGTCAGTAAATATAGGGGGAAAAGGTCATAGTTATTCAAGAACTAGACTAGGTAACACTCTAGATGACATGTAAACAGCCTAACCAGCTCTGCTACAGCGAGAAAAATTGTCAAAGTGAGGTGTTCTCTCATTTGTGTCTGGGAGTAGCTAGCTCGCAAGCTAGCCAATTTTAGCCAGTTAGCTTGAGTGCTTGGTTGGGACAAGCATGCATTGGCAGGCAATCTGCAGAAGGACGAGGAGGCTACAATTCCCCATCATTTATCAGTGCAATTTTGACGGCCAACTAGCTGAAAAAGTTTGAAAGGGTAAATCAAATGTTCCTTCGTTATAATACTAATTTAGAACTCTTATGGTGGTGATTTGTCTTGAATTGGACATTTTTCTGGTCTCGTCTTGACTCGTCACGGAACCCTTGTCCCCCTCCAGATCTCAGTCTTGACTCGGTCTCGCCTTCCTCCGTTCTTTGGTCTTGACTCAGATTCGATTTGCTCCGGTCTTGGTCTTGAACCAGTCTCGCTTTAAGTGGCCTCGAACACAACACTTGTTAGGGTTATGTAAAGGGTTGTTATTTGGTTCTCTTCATGCCAATAAATGGAAGACAAATTCAACTTTGTGTAGACGTGTGTGTGTGTGTGTGTGTGTGTGTGTGTGTGCGTGTGCATGTGTGTGTGTGCATGTGCATGTGCATGTACATGTGTGGGTGTGCTCTATATAGGTAGAGTGTGTGCTGTTTCTGATTGGCTGAATGAGTGTTGTTCCTTGTCAATGACCTCCCCAGTAAAACTAACTCTCTTCCTCTCTCTTTCATTTTCCTTTGGCATAACCCGTTTTCATTCCACTTTCAATTTCAACCTCTCATCATTATTTTTTCTTCACTTCCATGCTTTTCCTCTCATTTAATTTCCCCATCGCTTTCCTCTCCTTCCTATCTCTGTCTCTGTCTCTGTCTCCATTCATCTCCCCATATATCTGACCCTTGGCTCATACTCTCCCCCCTCACATCCGTTCCTTTCTTTCGTTGCAACAACTTGTTTCCACTCTGCTTTCTATCTCTCCCTCTCGTCTTCCTTTCTCAACTCTCACCTATTACATTTCCCGCCCACTCTCCTCCTCTCCGCTTCTCTGCTTTCATAAACCACCAATCTGTGCCTCCCCATCCTATTCCTTCATCTCCCAAACCTATTCCCTTGTGTCACCCTCATAACCTTCCCCCTCCCCCTCATCCAGCCAACATACTCACTGTCATCATCCTCTCCCAGCTGGTGTTACGGCGTCAGAAGTCCTCCTATAACTACCTTCTGGCGCTCGCCGCCGCTGACATCCTGGTCCTCCTGCTCATCGTCTTCGTCGACTTCATATTGGAGGACTTCATTTTGGGCGCGCCCCTTCCCCCCTCCCTCAACAAGGCAGTCCAGGTCCTGGAGTTCTCCTCCATCCACACCTCCATCTGGATCACGGTCCCCTTGACCGTTGACCGTTATATTGCAGTCTGCCACCCGTTGAAGTATCATAGCGTTTCCTACCCGGCCCGCACACGGCGGGTCATCATGGGCGTCTATATGGGGTGTTTGGTGTCTGCGGCGCCTTACTACTGGTGGCCTGAGCTGTGGCATGGTTTACCTGGAGGTGGTACAGGAAGTGGAGAAAGGGGGAGTAGTAGTAGTGCTGCGCAGCATGTGCTGGTCTGGGTGCACTGTGCGACTGTCTATCTCCTCCCCTGCTCCGTCTTCTTCTCCCTCAATGCAATGATCGTCAGGAAGCTCCAGCGCCGTCGCAGCTGCTTCCGCCTGCGCGGCTACTCCACGGGCAAGACCACCGCCATCCTACTCGCCATCACTTCCGTGTTTGCCGTCCTCTGGGCACCACGCACCGTCGTGATCCTTTACCACCTGTACACGGCGCCGCCGGCGTCCCCGGGTCCCGCCCGCCTTCTGCACCTCCTAACCGATGTGGCGAACATGCTAGCTCTCCTAAACACCGGGGTCAACTTCTTTCTCTACTGTTTCATCAGCAAGCGTTTCCGGACCATGGCGGCCACGGTTCTCCGGACGTTGTTCCGATGCCGTAAGCAGCCGCCGCCGTTCTACGCTGGACACAACTTCTCTATCACCAGTAGCCCCTGGATCTCCCCTGCTAACTCCCACTGCATCAAGATGCTGGTATACCAGTACGATAAGAACGGCAAGCCCATCTGCATCTCCTCGTGAGGAGGGAAGTGTGGAGGGTTTCCCTGACGACCGACCTTGATGATGACCCGATTCTGGGACTCTTTGAGCTTTTCAAATGTCAACAGACATTTAGAGTGGAGGGCTGGAAAGGTGGAGGAGAGGAAAGGAGAGTTAGAGGAGAGGTGATGAGAGGTGGAGGAGAGGAGATGGAGGAGAGGAGAGGAGAGGTGGTGGAGAGGAGAGGTGGAGGAGAGAAGAGTTAGAGGAGCGTCTGAGAAGAGGAGACAGAAAGATATGTGGTTGGTGTATGAATACGCAACAATCTATCTATCTATCTGAAGTGAGAGAAAGAATGTTTGAGAATAAGAAGAAGAAGAAAAGTTGAGAAATCAAGTAGGAATGTTGCTGAGCACAAACAGCAGAACAGAACTCACAACCCAGCAACAGTGTGTTGAGAACCATCTCTCCACTCGTTCATGCGGAAAAGCAATCTAACAGACTGATCATTCAGCCTGGATAACTGCCTGTCTTCTTGACTGTATTACTGCTCCGACAGTTTCTGACGATGAGCTTTGACTGTGATCAGGGACTGATAAACGAGCATCATGGCGGCTGCTTATTACTGGGTTTTATAGCCAGCCATTTGAAAATGGGAATGGAGAATGACAACTGAGGAATTCCTCTGTGACATATCAACCTCGCTTTGACATTGGGACGTTTTTGGTACTGTCTCTGATATACTGCTGTCGACGGATGGGGAGGAGGAGGTGATGGGGGAGGGACGGTGGGAGGATGAGCGAGGCTCTGAATCTGAACAGATGGCCATCATCCAACGGGAGCCCTCTCTAGTCAAAGAGTTCATCGCAGAGACTCTCAGCGAGAGAAACCACTCACCTTTGAAGAGGTACCCGTGGCATTGATGCTCAAGTCTTTAGTGATGGCCTTAGATTATTTGATTCACAATCACTACTGCTGACATTTCCTGTTAATATATAGTGGGTATCAGAGGTGCATTAGACATTACAGGAAACTTTTTATTAAAAAACGGATCTGTGGATGTTAAGAGTGAATTCATCAAAGGTGGAAGGGATTGGGAAAGAACCATCCAATCAGGAGCCATCTCACAGGTGTTGTTAAGGATAAGTAGGAGCTGCCTGTTGTTGTCATGGTGAAGGATTATGGTAGACTTAACTGTTAGATCAGTGTTCTTTTATACCGATCTTGACGACACATACATGTGCAGGTTTTTGTTCTAGCCCAGTACTAACACACTTGATTCAGCGAATGAACTGATCATCAAGCAATTTGAGTGGTTGAATCAAGGTGTGCTAGGTGTGTTAGTGCTGGGACCAGGATTGAAGGAGATTGTTGTAGACGCACAAAAATAAAGCAAAACAATTACAGCAAAATAAGTAGAGGTTCCATAGGATCAGTAATCTTGTAACTATGGATTCCACAATTTTAAAAGGAGGACATTACTACCATTTTAAAGAGTCTTCAATTAAATATTGGTTGTCTTTGATGATTGTCTTAGTCATATTAGAATTAATGTATTTGTGCAGCTCCTCAGACCCTTAACTTTATATCACTGACTAGATCGTGTGTGAGTGTGAGTGTGAGTGTGTGTGTGTGTGTGTGTGTGTGTGTGTGTGTGTGTGTGTGTGTGTGTGTGTGTGTGTGTGTGTGTGTGTGTGTGTGTGTGTGTGTGTGTGTGTGTGTGTGTGTGTGTGTCTCTGTATGTATGTATGTGAGAGAGCAAGAGAGGGAGAGAGACAGGCAGAGAGAAAGAGAGAGATAGAGAGAGTAAACGAGAGTTAATTAATCAATAACGCCAGAGGTATGGTATATGGACAATATACCACGGCTAAAGGGTTGTTCTTATGCACGATGCAGAACGGAGTGCCTGGACACAGCCCTTAGCCCCTCAGCTGTGGTATATTGGCCATATACCACATACCCCCGGGGTGCCTTATTGGTATTATAACCAGATTAACAATGTAATTAGAACAGTAAAAAGCCAGTTTATTCTCACTCTCACCCTCATAGCTGTATATTTCTATTCTCTCTTCAACCCTCCTCTGTCTGACTGGCACGAGGGTGAGAAATCAGATGACTGAGAAACTATGAATTTATGAAGCCACGACAACTCATAGATCAACTGTGTTCTGTCCTGCCCAGAAACAACCTATAAAACCAGCCAGGTTGCTCACGATTGACTGCGAAATTTGAAGTCCGTCCAGGTAACCAGGACGTCAGTAGAAGACTTAAAAACCGTCCGCTGGGGGTAATGGTGAGGGCTATTACCATCATGTAGGCTTGGGTTTTGCTAGGGCAATGTGGATGGGGATGGGGGATGGCCGTGTTCGATCCAACTGCTAGGTTATAAGCCTATCCCAAACCTTAACCCTTACCTTAACCATTCAGAATTAATGCCTGAACTTTAAACATCTAGGTACATACAAGTGTCTTATATTGGTTAAAAGCTTAAATTCTTGTTAGTCTAACTGCATTATCCGATTTACAATAGGCCTTACAGCGAAAGCATGCCATGCGATTGTTTGAGGACGGCGCCCCATATCAACATATTTTTCAACCAGCACAGGCTTCATAAAATCACAAATAGCGATTAAATAATCACTTACTTTTTGAAAATCTTCCTCTGATTTGCAATCCAAAGGGTCCCAGATATAACATGCATGGTTGTTTTGTTAGATAAAATCCTTCTTTATATCCCAAAAAGTCAGTTTAGTTGGCGCCATCGATTTGAGTAATCCACTCGTTCAACATGCAGACAAAGGAATCCAAAAAGCTACCAATAAATTTTGTTAAAACAAGTCAAACTATGTTTCTACTTAATCCTCAGGAACCCTAAAATGTAATTTAACAATAATATTTCATAAAATAAGTATGTTCAATAGAAAAGTAAAATTAGCAAGTGTGCATCCTCTTCGTCGCGCACCCACAGACTGATTTCCAACTGTGACTCCCAGTACCAAAACTCTAAATTCTTCCTTGTTTGGTAAGAAACAAGCCTGAAACCTTGAACAAAGACTGTTGACATCTAGTGGAAGCCATAGGAATTGCAATCTGGGAGCTGGAATTGCATAGGACTCATTGCAGTTTACTTTGGGCACGTCAGTCAGACAGGAAGTGGAGAAAAATACACCCTAGCCTAAAGAAGTTTTAACTGTGGAGTTCCTTTTGTTTTAAACCTATCCCAACCGTAACCCTAAATTTAACCATTCGGAATTAATGCATAAACTTAACCTTAAAAATCAAACGTTTATAGACGAACGTTGGATTCTGCAGTAAGACTGTGAGAGCTTGTTGTATAAAACACATCTCTGTTATTTTCTGTCCAATGAACATCCACACACACATTACACATGCACACATACACATGCGCACACAAACATACACACACACATATCAATGCACAAACACTTTGTGGCCCCTTAGTCCTCAGGCAAAACATGTACTCATCTATCCACATTGGGTGAAACTAAGCCAGAGGGCAAAATACACAAAACATTTCCTTTGAGGGATTCAGCGTGACATGGCCTCATAAATCGTGCATTAAATGCATGTAATATCTGATGAATGGTAGAAATATAGCTCCATCTCTCATATTTGATATCTCATTGTAGGCTATTACCTTCTCAAAGTTGTCCACTGGCCTCTGGAGGGCAGCACACTCAGGCCGGTCACCCGGGATACAAGTCAGTACTCGACGTTCATCCGTCTCTGAGGATGTTGGGGGATGACGTGGAAACCAGCCACTCGAGGAAACAGTGAGCTCTGTTACCTTCAAGCATCTGCCTCCAGTTGCATGTTCAAATCCAGGCATTGAAAGTTGTGTTAGATTTTTTTTAAAGAAAACCTTCCCTTAACCTGACCAATAGACAACTAAATAAAAATATTAACATGACCAACCAAAAAAACAACATTAACATGACCAATGGGCAACCACCAAAAAACAACAATGTGACCAATAAACATTGATTGGACAGGGTTCAAGTCAAGGTAAAGCGCATGCTGGGTCATTATTGACTATTGACAGTGTATCAGCTGAGGTCAACTATCTTCATTATATAGCTCTAATAACATACCTTCCATGCTCTGAAGGGGAGTAGTTCTTTTTAACAAATAAGTGTGTGTGTGTATAATTGGAAAGATAATTGCTAAAGCCTGTGATAAGAGTGATGTTGACAGGTTAACAGGTTAACGTTGTTTTGTGATTGTCCATTGGTCATGTTAATGCTATTTTTTGGATGCCTATTGGTCATGATGAGCAATATGCATCAATACCACAACAGACACTTCAGTACCACTTTATTTGACCAGTTGCACTGTCATAACATTGTCATATTGTCATAAACATGACATGCCAAATGATATAAGATATCCTGACAGTTTGTCACTGAATGTCAAGTGACAATCAGTAATAAAATGTCAAACAGGACTTCATAACTATCCCAGAAAATGCAATGGGAGTGTATCTAAGCAATTATGGATTTTCTTTATTGAAAGCATCCCAACATTGCTAGTGTGACATTGGTTTATAACCCTCGGCAAAGGTTTCCACCAACGTTAATTAGACTGATTACGGTAATTTGATTTGTGAAAGAGTAAACTACTACTGAAAACACCCAGGGGGGTGCAGTTCTTGCCTGAGCTCTGGTTGGAAAACAGATTCAATGAATACGACCCAGGTGTCCTCTCCATTTACCACGTGAGAGACTCTGAAGCAGGTGGGAGGGAGTGGTAGTTGCTATGGTGATGACTAGGGAACACCCACTGTTGGTGACATTAATAACTCATAACCGGATAATCATAATAGGAAACTCTTATCTCTGGAGGCTTCACGCTTTTCTCAAACAGATACTGTAAACCTGTAGAATATACTATTTTATTTTCCTCCACTCTTTCATTTTCTCTCTGAGTGTGTCGGTATGTTTGTGTGTGTGTGTGTGTGCGTGTGTGTGTGTGTGTGTGTGTGTGTGTGTGCATGCGTGCGTAAGTCTTTGTGTGCTTCCACGTGTGCGCGCATCTGTCTGAGTGCAAGAGCTTTCAAAAGTGTGTAAAATATCAAGTCAGTTAAGACAAAAAATGTGTACAGTAAATGAAGCAAAATATCTCTGTACTCTAAATTATTAAATAGCTTATTTATGCTCCTTGGTGTTGATGACCAGTCCACATATAGAACATTATTATTAATAAATTAGCATATCTGAGATTGTATTTCCCTCTGCTTACAGTATGGCAGTCTACTGATAGCTTTTCCATTGTGTGTTTTCTACATGTCAGGCTCTTTTTAAAATCAGTTGTTCTCGTAGCCTGTTACCAGATCTGTTGGTGCTGTATTGACAACTCAAACCAATGACCATAGGAGTTGTCAAGACAGCATAAGCAGATCTGGGATCAGGCTACCATTTCTCCATGACAGCACTTCATAAGACGTGAATTGATTGAATGTAATGCATTGATTGTTTTGGCTAGCATAATTAAGGTGCAATATGTGGAAATTGCTCTGCCATTTCCTGGTTGCAAAAATTCTAATATTTTGCCTAATGTCAGTTTACATGACAAAACAAGCAGCCATTGTGTAGAGAATCATTGTACCATCTAAACTGCTGTGAAATATATTTTACATAACCAACAAATATTGTATTTTTAGCTGTTTGAAGCTGGCGTACAAAAACGAAAGTAAAACAAGCAAAAACGAAACATAAGAATGGGAAGCATAGAAATAGTGCATATAAAACAGTTATACAGCTTCTCGGACTCGCTTTCAATGAGAATGACAGATCTATAACTCAGATTTCTATGTAAATTTTGTCAGGTCACCCAAAAAGTTACATATTGCAGCTTTTACTAATTAATTTAAATGAATATAATGTATGTACAGTATGTATTTGGTTATTTCCTGTGAGAAGGCATGTTGATATTTTATAACTGAGAATAAGATAAAGATACCCTCTAAAAATCAAAGATGTCTGTCTGGTCTTGTTTGTCTGTCAATTGTTTTGAACACGTTCACACATTAAATAACACAGTTGAAGTTGTATTGATTTTCCTAATATATTGTGACACACATGGCATGATTTGACGTGTAAAGTAAAATCCTGATCCTTATTTTTTATTTTATAATGTTCCTAATGATGAACAGAATACGTGTACCAAGTTTCATGGTTGTATCAGAAAGTGCACAGATTCAGTATTTTCTTGGCACTTATCTGCCTATTGTGCAAATCAAAAGGTTTTCAAAATGTTGTAACACCCAATGAATATCACAATATCACAAAGTACATACCAAAATCCTCAAAGAGTTGTCATATCCTACATTAATCTGATTTTTCACGGTTCGACCATCACGTAATACTTCAAACAACAAGGAGGTCAAAGACACTCACTGAATGTGTCCCAAATGACACCCTACTCTCAATACAGTGCACTACTTTTGACCAGGGCCCATAAGGTTCTTGTGAAACGTAATGCACTACGTAGGGAATTGGGTGCCACTCACCCACTGTCACCTCTCACCATGAGAGTTGTGCAAATGTTTTTCCATTGTTACAAAATCATTGCATCATAATGAATCGTAATGCTTTGTACAACCTGTGAGTTGCTATTCACGTCATAAACAAGTACAATGTTCACCGTGGGGGAGAACAACTGCTTTTCACCATCTGCGCCTATTCAATATTGCCTAGATTTGCATAGTTATAACAAAATACAACTTTTGGGGTTCTCATAAGGTTACAATGTTGTTTTGATTATTGTTTGAACAGTCGCTAAGATTATATATGACGCGTTTCAGGAAGCTAGGCGTATGTCGCGGGTCACTATTTCACAGGAGAGCCATTTGAACAACTTTTTTTTAATCAAAATGTGTTTTTTGGCAGAAATGCCTTCTTGAACATGTGAACTTTCATGTGCCTTAATAATAAACTTGTATGTCATCTGTAAATATGAATAACACTTTTCAATTACAAGCCTAGTTGGTTTAGCCCCAAAAAAATCAGCAACCTTCCCTCTAGCCATTATTGGCTGAGATAATGAGTGGGCTAGACATGCCGAGAGATGAGTTTGGATTGGTCTGCCATATATCACGCTTCTGTTTGTTTGAGTTGGTCAGTATGTCTAGGTAATCCTGTCTAAAGCAGCTTTTAAACAAATGGATTGTGTATTAAAACTGCATAAGTGTTGCTTTCCACTTTCTGGAGGACTGAGTTTTGAAATCAGTGGAATTCGAGTTTGATAGCTAAGGAGATGGAGAAAACACCTGTCTCCAGATTACATCTTCAAACTAAGGGTAACCATGGCATCCGACAGGAGACGTGTCCAACCATGAATGATGTAAGATAGTCTAGCTAGCTACATTTTCAGATATTACAAGTTTCTAATTTTGACAAACAAAAGCCATTTGCTTGCTTAGCTATAGCCTAATTTTAGCTAGCTGACATTGAATCTGCTTGGTTAGCTACCTGCAGATTAATGCAGGGTAGTAACGTCATGAGATGGGGTTATGCTTTAATGTTTATCCAACTAGTTAGCTATATATATAGACGAAATACTCCACTATGCAAGCAACCATTTCAGGTGCGTTCTTAATTAAATTGTTGCCTGCAGCACAGTTACAGTCACCAACTCTCTGGATAACATGAAAACAGCCTAACAAACTCTGCTAGGGCGAGTAAAACGGTCAGAGTGGGGTGTTCTGGTCTCGAAGTAGCTAGCAAGCTAGCCAATGTTAGCCAGTTAGCTTGGGTGCTTGACTGCCATTGTGAGGTCAGAATGTTCGGATCAACCCTACTCATTGGCCAGAGCGCCCAGCGCACACTTTGAATGCGAAACACTCTGAATTTACGAATGGACAATCTGACAGCGCAGTTGCAGTCACCAATGCTCCGGATAACATAACAACCTAACCAGCTCTGCTAGGGCGAGTAATGTTCATTGAGCTGTTCTCTCTCACTTAGATGTCTGGAGGTAGCTAGCAAGTTAGCTTGGGTGCTTGACTAATGTTAGTACATTCAGATCAAACCTTAAAGAGATGAGTGGGGCTAAAGCTTAAGAGGGTGTGAACGATGCTGAATGGGTGTAGACAAAGAGGGTCTCTCCAATAGTAGTACCAAAACATTCAAAAGCCATTTTATCAAAAATGAGTTTACAAGTTGAACAAATTCAAAGCAAAATTACTATCCCATTGTTCCTCGAATGTAGTGTATGATATACCATTTTGTTGCTCTAAACCTCTACTTTTACCCAACATAAAAATAAAAAAAATTCAAAAATGTATCTACCGATTTGAGCCTGTCGGTCAAATATTTGGTTGTGATAGTTGCAAAAACAACTATTTTGGACACAGCAGATATTAGCTAGAATGCTAACGCTCATTGACATGAGGCTGGTAGCAAAGCAACACTACTAGGCAGCAGGACATTCATAAAAGCCTTACAATTCAATTATAATCCAAAATTTGTGTGTAATGCACTCATTCCCAACATGCAAATGGAGGCTTTCTTTGTTGGCGGTCTATGAGAACTCCCCACAGAGGGAAAATTGTGAGAAGTTGTTGCATGCTCTACCCAACAGTGTGGTACCTTGAATTAATGATTGAATTAGGCTGTTTGAGAAGGTTTAAATCCTAAGCAACATGCCTACACATAGTTTGAAGTACAACACCAACATAGCTCCTGTAATAGGTCAAAGCTGTGTGCTGGAAAACCTTGGTAGAGCATGGGTGGAATAGGTATTCAAATCAAATCAAATTGTATTTGTCACATGCGCCGAATACAACAGGTACACCCATAATCTCACACCCACCTTGCACCATACAGAATCACCAAGCCATTAAGGGAGAGGACTGGCTTCTGGAATGTATTCTTATTTCTTATTTCACCTTACAGTGAAATGCTTACTTACGAGCCCCTAACCAACAATGTAGTTTAAAAATAAATAAAAACACATGAATAACAATTAAAAGTAATTAAAGAGCAGCAGCAAAATAACAATTGTGAGACTCTATACAGGGGGTACCGGTACAGAGTCAATGTGCGGGGGCACCGGTTAGTCGAGGTAATTGAGGTAATATGTACATGTAGATAGAGTTAATAAAGTGACTATGCATAGATGATAACAGAGAGTAGCAGTGGTGTAAAAGAGGGTGGGGGACAATGCAAATAGTCTGGGTGGCCATTTGATTAGGTGTTCAGGAGGCTTATAACTTGGTCGGTAGAAGCTATCTAGAATTTGTGAATTTCCTTTCTTTTTTTGGCTTCAGACCAGTCCCTATTCTCACATAAAACCTTTATTTTTTATTTGTTATAGTATAACTAATAAAACATTATATTTATATAAGGGACTGGTACTAGTGGTAATACAGTGCCTTTGGAAAGTATTCAGACCCCTTGACCTTTTCCATATTTTATTACGTTACAGCCTTATCATGAAATTAATACAATTATTTGTTTTCCTCATCAATCTACACATCAATCCATAAGGACAACGCGAAAACAGGTTTTAAGAAATGTTTGCAAATGTATAAAAAAAACAGAAATACCTTATTTACATAAGTATTCAGACCCTTTGCTATGAGACTTGAAATTGAGCTCTGGTGCATCCTGTTTCCATTGATCATCCTTGAGATGTTTCTACAACTTGATTGGAGTCCATCTGTGTTCATTTCAATTGTTTGGAAATTATATGGAAAGACACACCTGTCTATATAAGGTCCCACATTTGACAGTGCATGTCAGAGCAAAAACCAAGCAGTGAGGTCAAAGGAATAGTCCGTGGAGCTTCGAGACAGGATTGTGTTAAAGCACAGATCTGGGGAAGGGTACCAAAACATTTCTGAAGCATTGAAGGTTCCCAAGAACACAATGGCCTCGATCATTCTTAAATGGAAGAAGTTTGGAATCACCAATACTCTTTCTAGAGCTTCCAACAGGACAATGACCCTAAGCACACGGCAAAGACAACAAGGCTTCGGGACAAGTCTCTGAATGTCCTAGAGTGACCCAGTCAGAGCCTGGACTTGAACCCGATCGAATATCTCTGGAGAGACCTGAAAATAACTGTGCAGTGACGCTCCCCATCCAATCTGACAGATCTTGAGAGTGTCTGCAGAGAAGAATGGGAGAAACTCCCCAAATACAGGTGTGCCAAGCTTGTAGCGTCATACCCAAGAACACTCAAGGCTGTAATTGCTGCCAAAGGTTCTTCAACAAAGTACTGAGTAAAGGGTCTGAATACTTACGTAAATGTGATATTTTAATTTGCAAAAATGTCTAAAAACCTGTTTTTGCTTTGTCATTATGGGGTATTGTGTGTAGATTGATGAGGGGAACAGAACATTAAATCCATTTTTGATTAAAGCTGAAGTGTAACAAAATGTGGAAAAAGTCAAGGGGTCTGAATACTTTCCGAATGTGCTGTATATACATGTAAACAGGAGTAATAGTGACACAATCCATGTCTCAAGGCTTACATGTTTTTAAAGAAGGTCATACCAAGGATCCTTTTGCTATTAGATTTTTTTAAGTCCCCTTGAAGTATAAAAAATATATAGAGAAAAAGTATTTTTTTTAAATATTTTTGACATTACTGCTTTTAGCCCATGCAAAAAAATCTAAAGAAAGTTTGTTCTGAAGTGTCTAACCTATATGATGTGGGGGTGATTTGCTGGTGACACTGTCAGTGATTTATTTAGAATCCAAGGCACAGTTAACCAGCATAGCTACCACAGCATTCTGCACCGATAAGCCTTCCCATCTGGTTTGCGCTTAGTGGGACTATCATTTATTTTACAACAGGACAATGACCCAAAACACCTCCAGGCTGTGTAAGGGCTATTTGACCAATAAGAAGAGAGATGGAGTGCTGCATCAGATGACCTGGCCTCCTCAATTACCCAACCTCAACCCAATTGAGATTTGGGATGAGTTGGAAGGCAGAGTGAAGTAAAAGCAAGTGTTCAGCATATGTGGGAAGTCCTTCAAGACTGTTGGAAAAAGCATTCCAGGTGAAGCTGGTTGATAGAATTCCCTAGCGTGTGCAAAGCTGTCATCAAGGCAAAGGGTGGCTACATTGAAGAATCTAAAATCTAAAATACACCTTTTTGGTTACTACAGGATTCCATGTGTGTTATTTCATAGTGTTTATGTCTTCACTATTATTCTACATTGTAGAAAATAGTAAAAATAAGAAATACCCTTGAATGATTAGGTGTGTCCAAACTTTTGACTGGTACTGGTACAATGTTTTTCAACTGGTACCGGGGGACCTTCAGACGAGTCCTGTGAGGCCTGTGGGAGTCCTAGAGTAAAGAAACAAACATGTACGTGTTCTTGAGTCTCACCTTTACACAGAGTTGTCGTATTAATGCATAGCCCAAACTGTTCGGACACTATAGACAGAAGTTGGCAGATCGGCTGTACCGACTTCAGACGAGTCCCAATACGCTCGTGTTCGTGATCTTTCTATAGAGGGGTCATAATAGTTTGTAGGCCAAACCGTTCGGACGCTACAGGTGATTTTGTGAGAAGACCGATATTCTGGATGTCTCATGGTCTGACAAACACCTCTCTAGCTCTGTCACCTTTCACCGCAGATGGGATGCCTCATGGTCTGACAAACACCTCTCTAGCTCTGTCACCTTTCACTGCAAATGTGGAAGTGTTATATAGACGGATGCGGTGGATTGAGATGCATTCTATGCAAAAAAACATATCTCTAGCTTAAATGGACAGATTTGTATTATGTTAATTAGAATAAGGGGTTTTAACCTGTACACTTACTGAAGTGGATTTAACAAGTAACATCAATCAAGGATCATAGCTTTCACCTGGATTCACCTGGCCAGTTTATGTCATGGACAGAGCAAGTGTTCTTATTGTTTTGTATGCTCAGTGTAGATAGATACTAATGGTAATAGCAATCAATAATCAGTAGTGATAGTAATACATCTCTAGAGCCTTCTGGTCGAGGGCAGTGCAGTTGCCATACCAGACTGTGATACAACCAGTCAGAATGCTCTCCATGGAGCAGCTGTAAAAGTTCTTAAGGATCTGAGGGGCCATGCCAAATCGTTTCAGCCTCCTGAGGGAAAAGACGCACTGCTGAGCCTTCTTCATGACTGTGCTGGTCTGAGAGGACCATGATAAGTCCTCTGTGATGTGGACACTGCGGAACTTTAAGCTGTTGACCCTCTCCACTGTGGCCCCCTTGATGTGTCTGTAGGTGTGCACCAGCCCTGTTTCTTGAAGTCCACGATCAGCTCCTTGGTCTTACTGACATTGTGGGAGAGGTTGTGGTCCTGGCACCTCCTCCTTGTCGCCATTGGTGATCAGGCTGACCACCGTTGTGTCGTCAGCAAACTTGATGACGGAGTTGCAGTCGTGCGTGGCCACACAGCCATGGGTGAACAGGGAGTTCAGGAGAGGGCTAAGCACACACCCCTGGGGGGAATAACGACTCAGAGTCTATTCACCCCTAGTGTGTACATGGCAATGAGGTACAGAGTGTTCCTGCTGCAGTTGGAAGTCATGGTGACATTTAATTGGCCACTCGTTGGTGATGATCACACAGTTAAGGTTCTACAGGTTACACCTCTGTAATTGCGAACTGCGCAGCCATTTAAGATCCACACACACGCACACACACGCACACGCATACACACACACACACGCACACGCACACGCGCACGCACATGCACACACACACAAACTTCTGGAGGAATTCTGCTGTAATTGTACATACCGTGTTGATTCTCAACAGCAACACTCGGCAGGTAATGTGACGTTTGACTGATGATCCGTGACACTGATTGCAGCCTCGAGGGAACGAATGATCAGTCCATCATTTCTACCCTATAACCTGTCAGCCACTAAAACAGTACAGTACCAACCCCCTCTCACTCACCGTGGGTAGACTGCAGAGCTGTGGGACAGCACCCCTGGGTTGATATTCTATTAAAAATCATTCAAATACTTTGAGCGTTTGCTCTCCCCTGCCTGGAGTGCCACGATGGGTGGGGTTTGCAGTTGTGGGATGATTATATTGGTCCATTTTGTCAGGCAAGCTCAATCGAGCACAGATAAAGTATTTCAAATGATTTGTAATAGTATTTGAACCCAGGTCTGGTGTGGGTGGGCTTCAGAGAGCAGTTGGAGAGACATATAGTGGGATGCAGGGGGATATTACGATGCAGTGACGAGCACCACTCTGCAGTTACACAGCACTGCAGATACCAGCTGGGCTGATAAAAACACAGGCAATAACCGCATGAATCTGCCTCTCAGACTGACGCACTAATACGGGTCTCTGAGAGAGGTGAGGATGGCAAGATGTCTGAGTGTGTGACAGAGAAACTGGGGGAGGGGGGTTGAGGGAGGGAGAGAGAGAGAGAAAGAGCGAAAGAAAGAGAGACCGGGAGAGAGAGAGGGAGCGAAAGAGAACGATAGCACAAGAGAGGGGTGGGGGGGCGAGAGAGCGACTTGGCTTGTAAAACCTCTATCACCCACTGTCCCAGATGACCTCTATAGCTGAGAATTGACACACACACACCTTTTGAATGAAAGAGTAGAGGCAACTTTACACCTTTACAGATTTGAACAGAACCAGACCCCACACAGAAAGGCGGATGAGAGGAGGAGGCAATCACTGTCTCTTCCTCACTTACAGAAGACACAGCTAGCTAATCAATGCCTGTCTCTTACATAATACTGTTCAGCAGTGGAGGCTGGTGACTTGGACGATTAAGGAGGATGGGAGATCAATGATATAGACGACAAACTGTTTCATAAATCGTGAAAGACAAATTGTTTTAACCTAAAACATTTAATAAAGATATTTAAGGTCAAATATTATGGGGAATGGGAATGAGAGCACTATTTCCACAGTGGAAGGGATCACGGCAGGGATTGAATGAGGGTATTGCGCTTCAGTTGAGGTGTTTATAGGCTTGACTTCAGTGCAGGACATGAGTTGAGGTGTTTAGAGGCTTGACTTCAGTACAGGACATGAGTTGAGGTGTTTAGAGGCTTGACTTCAGTGCAGGACAGGGGTTGAGGTGTTTAGAGGCTTCAGTGCAGGACAGGGGTTGAGGTGTTCAGAGGCTTCAGTGTAGGACAGGCTCACCATGAGGACAGGACAGGATTTGACTGGGAAGACAAAAAACAACAACACAATACAGTTAGTCATAGGAGCTAAGAACGAGTAAGTCCAAGTAAGGATTACAATCACATTGATGTAAATGTAACAATAACGGGATTGTGTTTGTGTGTGTGTGATTGACTCTACATACAGTAATGAGTGAAAACTGACATGGGCTACTCACAGTGCTTGCAGAGGAAACATTCAATGTGTCAGTGGATTAGAGGACACGTCAGACATGGCTTCAGTTCATGTCAGGAGAGAGTTGACACTGCTAGTGGAGTGTAGTGGTCATCACCTCTTAATCAGGGAACAGGAGGGGATTTAGCTGTGAATACAAATAGCAGATATATTCAATTACAGCAGTGCCATCATCGGTTTAGGCAACACGTTTTTTTTCTCCATGAAGTTAAACTCAGACATTTCAGGTCAAACACAGACCGTGCATCTCGCCCACTTGACACATCAAAGTAGCCCAAGATTCACAAAACATTCCTGGAAAAAAAGCCCTGATCATCCACATACCTGTTGATAACGGAGAACTGCTAGCGACAGCTGATGTCTGTGGTTTCATCCTTTTGCCATGCGGAAAAAATTGCTGAGTCAACTTTTCTTTCAATCTTACTTTAATGGATGATTAAATGGAAGCTTTCAAATCATTCTGAATTGATTTGACTTTCAATAAAAGACAGTAGAAACGTCCACTTGCTCAACAAGCAAAGCATCGTAATGTGCAATTACCTCTGCAAGCTCTTTGTAGTTGCCCTCGTTAGCGGAACCTCCCGCTCATCATGCCCCTAAAAGCCAACTCTTATATGCCCAAAAAATGCAAAAGTGTCAATAAGCTGCTTGAGCCCATACCTGTTTCTTCTTACCTTCTCGTTGTGTTAGGCATTGTGAATATGCAGACCTTCGTCAATTACATGATTGATTAAACCTATTCCCAGAACCTTGAATCTGTTGTGGTCAATGAAGGGGTTCTTCAACAAAACAAATCACTACGTTGTTGTTAGCGTTAGCTGTCAATTCTGACGGAGAGAACTGAACTCCGATAGAAGCAAGGGTCATCAAAAACGTTAAAAGGTTATCAAAACAATTTGAAGAAATGAAACATTGGACAACGGAGGAAGACACTCCAAATATTTTGCATTTTTCTAATCCAGCAGTTATTAAATGAATTATAGCACATTAAACAATTGACTGGCACGGACAATGTTGTGCACGGGCAATAATTCAACAATTGTGGCAATAGCAGAATACCTTTGGATTAAAAAACAACACGCTTGGCTCCAGATTAAACTTTTCTAAACATACTTTAAATTGTTTGCAAGATCAGACATAATATCACTATATTCCGAGTTGTAATTTTTGGAAGTTGCTTTCATTTCAGCACATCTAATTTGTAAACATTTAAACTGTATTAAATTTCAGCCATTACCGGGGTGTGTTCGACAGGTCATTACAAACATTTCCGCGCTCATAACGTTAATGGGGAAAAAACGGCAGGCACAAGCAAGAGTAGAATGAAAGCAATCAATCCAGTGAGATTTAAGTGACAAGTGACTTTTGCACCCCTCAAACACAGGAAATAGATGGAAATGACAGATTCTCAGGTGGGAGGGGCATGTTAGCAAAGCAAATTGAAATAAATGACAGTAACTCGACACAAAAATTAAGTTTTAAAACCAAGAACACATTATATAATCTATCGCCTCCATTTCCTGTAGTTTGAATAAACTAATTAGAATTTAACACAATTCTAAAAATGCTCAACTATCACTGTTCACTATCTCAAACTCAATCTATCCAATAATGTTACCAACTCACCAAGCTTCTAAATCACACATGCATAATATAAGATGCATTCTCTGGTCCTTTGATTGGATGAACAACATGTCAGTTCATACTGCAAAGATGATTTTGATTGGTTGGAGGACGTCCTCAGGAAGTCTTCATAATTACCATGTAGGTCTATATAAGGGGATGAGGAGCACGAGCCTCCTAGGGTTTGTTATGAAATCAATATAGCCAGAGGAGAATGGAAAATAGCTGTCCTCCCACTACACCATGTTGCTACCGTTTAGGATGCTGTTGAGACTACTGTAGACCATTGCAAAAATGAGTTATTTAGGTTATCAGGTATTTGGTGACATGTGAATATATTTAGTATAGTTTGACCTAAAAATAATAACTTTTTCAAGGGAGGCACTCCTCTGAGGTGCCTCCACTGCTGTACAGAGGGCACCGTTATATAGACACAAGACATATTGCAAAAATGTGTTTTAATCACGTATTAGGTGATGTGAATATATTTAGTATAGTTGTATCTGCATCAGAGTGTGAAAAGCTGTAATCAAGGCAAAGGTTGGCAACTTTGAAGAATCTTTGAAGGTTTTGAACCTTTCCATTCTCAAATCAAATCAAATCAAATGTATTTACATAGCCCTTCGTACATCAGCTGATATCTCAAAGTGCTGTACAGAAACCCAGCCTAAAACCCCAAACAGCAAGCAATGCAGGTGTAGAAGCACGGTGGCTAGGACAAACTCCCTAGAAAGGCCAAAACCTAGGAAGAAACCTAGAGAGGAACCAGGCTATGAGGGGTGGCCAGTCCTCTTCTGGCTGTGCCGGGTGGAGATTATAACAGAACATGGCCAAGATGTTCAAATGTTCATAAATGACCAGCATGGTCAAATAATAGTAGTAACATAACAGTAGTTGTCGAGGGTGCAGCAAGTCAGCACCTCAAGAGTAAATGTCAGTTGGCTTTTCATAGCCGATCATTAAGAGTATCTCTACCGCTCCTGCTGCCTCTAGAGAGTTGAAAACAGCAGGTCTGGGACAGATAGCACGTCCGGTGAACAGTTCAGGATTCCATAGCCGCAGGCAGAACAGTTGAAACTGGAGCAGCAGCACGGCCAGGTGGACTGGGGACAGCAAGGAGTTATCATGCCAGGTAGTCCTGAGGCATGGTCCTAGGGCTCAGGTCCTCAAGAGAAAGAGAGAAAGAGAGAATTAGAGAGAGCATACTTAAATTCACACAGGACACCGGATAAGACAGGAGAAGTACTCCAGATGTAACAAACTGACCCTAGCCCCCCGACACAAACTACTGCAGCATAAATACTGGAGGCTGAGACAGGAGGGGTCAGGAGACCCATAGTTTATACAGATTGTAAATTAAAGATAACATTTTTTGCCAAAACTAGTATTATATTATTGATCGATAGAATATGACTCTTCAAATGACCCAGTAGTGCTATTTGCAAAGTTGGCTCCAGGTAAATGTTGCAATTCTTCAGCCATTCCTGAACCTGTGACCAAAAACAAGCTACATATGGACAGTAACAAAACAAATGATCTAATCATTCTCTTCACAGCGAAATCTGCAGAGCTGGGATGGTTGTAGATTGTAATGTTAATTCATTATCTACCTAGCAACTCATTTGTTGCTAATAATTGTTTGAGCAAGAACAGGAAGTAGTTAAGTCATGGTTGTAACTGTGGTCAGTTCATCATTAAATCTGCCCAAGAGTAATTGCTCTCCATTGATGTGTTTGTCTACATAGAGAGTCATGCATCCATCATCTAAAGAACATTCAAACTACACCACTTATTGGACAGGATAATCTTCAACAGAACATTTTTGGACTGGCTAAATTCACCTTGCATGTCATAATTTCAGCACACTGTAGAAAAACAAAATCAACTATTTCTGATTGGACAGATTCAGGTGTCCCTCCCCGTTCCGTCCCGTTTTGCTTCTGCCTGCTTCTTACTGTGAATACACTCCAGCATTCAACTTGAAGACATACCCCAGAAGCTTCTGCTATCATCTTTTAGGAGAAACTGAGGACATAAACTATATTGTTTGAAATGATTGAATCTGGCAATGTCACACTCTTGTATTGGCCCTACTGGTATCTTAGTGTGGGACACTGGGAGATTGTTCCTGGAACTCCTTTACATGGCTGGAATCTCATTTCAACTTAGATGACAGGTAAAGTGATGAAGAGGTGTATTAGACTGCCCTGGGCTACCATTACTCTGTGTGTGTGTCTGTGTGTGTCTGTGTGTGTCTGTGTGTGTGTGGCGTGCGTGTTTGCATGTGTTTGCATGGGTTTGCTTGTGTGTGTGTGTGTGTGTCTGTGTCTGTGTGTGTGTGGTGTGCGTGTTTGCATGTGTTTGCATGTGTTTGCTTGTGTGTGTGTGTGTGTGTGTGTGTGTCTGTGTGTGTGTGGTGTGTGTGTTTGCATGTGTTTGCGTGTGTGTGTGTGTGTGTGTGTGTGTGTGTGTGTGCGCGCGCGCGCGCGCGTGTGTGTGTCTGATAGATAGGCCACAATATGGCCCTCGATAATTCAATATCACAGCCTAATATTATTTAAGTGTCCAATATCTCATCATTGTAGGGACCTGTTTGTGGCTGGGTGTTGTATATTTGATTGTTATGTAATATATTCCTGTGTGTGTGTGTGTGTGTGTGTGTGTGTGTGTGTGTGTGTGTGTGTGTGTGTGTGTGTGTGTGTGTGTGTGTGTGTGTGTGTGTGTGTGTGTGTGTGTGTGTGTGTGTGTGTGTGTGTGTGTGTGTGTGTGTGTGAATAAAATAGATGAAAGATGAATAAAATTGAAAGGATATGTTCTCCAAACGATTTGAGGGAGTGAGCACATGCAGCTATTCTGTGTTGAGCGGTTAACAAAGAAATAGGTATTCCTGTATGCTTATTTTAGAGTTATTAATGCAACTTTAGTTGTTCTACAAACGTTGGGCAATATTTTTAGATTTTTAATACATTGTAATGCTGCAAGATGCGACTCTAATGATGATTTGAAAAAAGTCACTTGAAAGGCATCAGCTGTACACACTGCATCAGTCACTCACTCACAATTTGACAAGCACTTGATAATGACTTTTGTGGCCAGTGGCCATTCTGCGCTTCTCACTGAGTGCTGTGCGCTCCATCAGGTGATGGGTCTTTCTCACAGGCTACAAGTGAAGACAGACACATCGGGAACGCAACTGTGCAGTTATCCAATTCTGAGGTACATATTGATGATATCTGAAGAACTGTCCACATTTACTTTTCATCAGCCAACAATATGAGTCGACCTAAAGAAACAGCAAAAGCACTAGCCTATATCAATCTACTATCCCCCATAGTACAAAGGTCGGCCTATTCTATTCTGTGTCAGAAATAAATACTACAAACATAGTCTGGGACAGTTGTGGGATGTGATAGATCCCAAATGAATACAACCACTAGCATCAAAAAACATTTGTACACGCAAGGAGGCTGACGCAACAGATCAGAACATTTAGCTTGACATGTTGATAAACTATTTCTTCACATTATAAGTGCATCAATGCGTACATGGCAGTAGGATGTAAGAGCGAATGTTCCATTAGCGGAAAACGCCATTATCAAAAGTGGCAAATGCAATTATGCATGTAATGATTTATTATAAAGGTGCATTTTAATGGTGAAAATGATCTTCCCCAAACTTGAAACTCACGCGCTACTTAAGTATGCCAGTTAGGCTTTACACCCCTTGTAAAGCAGATTAATGTGCTTCATTTTAAGAAGTTATTTGGCCACTTTAGTTGTGATACAAACCTTATTAAAAAATGTAGGCCTATGGGCTAGGCTACATGAGGTGTGCGACTAAGATTCATTGTATTGTTTCTTATGCTGGGCATCATTCACAAGTGATAATATATAATTCAGAAGTGATAGGCTAATATTGTCACCCATCATACTATTCTTGATTTAATTTTGTCTTCACATATACTAATAAATATATGTGTGACATTTGTATTTATTTAGAATGAATCGTTATCATGCACCTGTCTGGAAACAGGAGCTGCGGGAAAAAATACATATAATCTATACACTTAAATAGTGACTGGAGGACGCTTTTCCCCCTGGTTCATTTTCATGCCAGCCAGGTAGGCTATACACCTGCTGTAAATATAAGCAATGTGCTTAATATTAGGAAAGTTGAGAAATAAATTTACTAGGCCTAGACTATAGAAACCTGATTATTTTTAGTAGAGGCCATCACTGTGTTTTCTCACTCAATTGCATAGCCTATTGAGATGTTGCGCAACATGAGCTCATGGGATCTCATGAAGTGTTCGATTTTTGAATACATTTGCATTGATGTCAGAGTGATTAGAGGGACAATAGAGTGCTGAGTACCAGGCAGTTAGCAAGTTTGGTAGGCTACTAATCACCATCAGCAGCATCAGAGCTGGTAGAAGGCTAATTACTGTGACTAAACGGTCACGTGGAATTTGACTGCCTTCAGGACTCGTGACCCTAGTAACACAGAGAGTATGAAAGAAAACCTTTACATGTCCGGAAAGAGAAAGGGAGCAGAGGATAGAGAAAAAGAAAGAAAGAAAGAAAGAAAGAAAGAAAGAAAGAAAGAAAGAAAGAAAGAAAGAAAGAAAGAAAGAAAGAAAGAAAGAAAGAAAGAGAGAACTGTGCTATACCCTAAACTCAGTGACTCCTAAGTCAAACCCAGTCACCTGGCACAAACCGCCACCAGCCATAATTTCATCCATAACCTCCTGCCGACAGTGACACCCACACCACCTCATCTTAAGCTTGGCACTTTATGCCCTATTATAAGACACAGAGAGTAAAGCTGAGTCCCAAATGGCACTATTCCCTTTAAAGTACACTACTTTTGACCAGGACGCAGCTGCAGAGAGCAATATGTACGTGCTTCATCATCACTTTATTAACATTTAAAACATTAGCCAGCTCAAACAATGTCTCTTCCTATTGTATGTGTCCCCTGTGACCCCAGTGCTGCCTCACAGAAATATAGAGAGGACACTGGGTTCAAATGGGTGCATCTCAAGGAGTTGGAGTTCGTTTTGCCACCCTGTATCACCTACCGCATCAGCCCCTTGGGTGAGTGACTGTGTGAGTGATAGGTGACAGCAATATGGCGTCAGCCCTAAGATTGATTGACTCTTGCCTATCAAGCCCCCCCCCCCCCTCCCTATTTTTCCAGGTCAGTGGGAATAAAGGACAAAACGCCATTTCACTTCAAACAAACACTGTATAGCCTCGTTAAAACTATAATTCTGATCTCATGGATCATCAGTCCTTGCATCAACAGCTCCGTCTAGGAACCCCCATCCCATAGCTGTTTACCAAAAGAGAAATAAAAGAGTGGCAGGGAAAGCTTTGTTGTTGTTTGAATCCCAGATTGCCCCTTTAACGACAATTTCCCTGACGTTCACAGGGATCACAGTCACGGTTATCACTGAGGATGTCGACACAAGTGTAAATTACTTTTAAAAGGCAGGGCAGGGCATATCAGTTGGAATGAAGGGACTTGTTAGTGTAACAGTATAGCTTCTGTCCCTCTCCCCGCCCCAACCTGGGCTTGAACCAGGGACCCTCTGCACACAGACAACAGTCACCCACAAAGCATCGTTACCCATCGCTCCACAAAAGCCACGGCCCTTGCAGAGCAAGGGGAACCACTACTTCAAGGTCTCAAAGCGAGTGAGGTCACCAATTGAAACGCTATTAGCGCACAGCAGCGCTAACTAGCTAGACATTTCACATCGGTTACACTCACCCCCCTTTTGACCTCCTCCTTTTCCACAGCAACCAGTGATCCGGGTCAACAGCATCAATGTGACAGTATAGCTTCCGTCCCTCTCCTCGACCCACCCTGGGCTTGAACCAGGGACCCTCTGCACACATCAACAGCTGACACCCACGAAGCATCGTTACCCATCACTCCACAAAAGCCGTGGCCCTTGCAGAGCAAGGGGAACCACTACTTTATGGTCTCAAAGCGAGTGAAGTCACCGATTGAAACGCTATCAGCGCGCACCACCGCTAGCTAGCTAGCCATTTCACATCGGTTACATTAGGACTAATCCTATGTAGGAATGAAGGGACTTGTTGGGACTAGTCCCATGACAGTGACTCATCTGAGAATGGTCACAGCGTCAGTGGGAATGAAGGACAGGATGCATTTTAAGACTGTTTGGACCAGTCCTATTATATGACAAATCTCTTTCACTTGAGTAAATCACCTCATTATTTTCAGATGATCTCATTTAGCTCTTTCGTAGCTTTGTTAACTGTGTGTGCTTTCTATCCCAGTTCGCTCCTCTCCCTGTAGGCTTTACAGACGCTCCCCACCTGGCTGAAACCCTTCTAATTTAATGTACCCTGCACACACAAACCATGTGGAATTCCTAGTCTCCGGCAGCATTTGGAACTGCCAATATGTTGCCCTTAAGTGCTTACACTTTTTTGGCCCTGACGGAGGGCTACACATTTCTCCTAAGTCGAGATTTTCTCTTTTCCCCTTTCTCACCTGTCTATTTCCTCATGCTGTCACTGTCACCCTAACCAGTCAGGCTTCAAGATGTCTTACTCAACTGATACCACTCTCCTCTGCGTCACAGAGGTTCTCCGCTCTGCCAAAGCTGACTCTCTCTCCTCTGTTCTCATCCTCCTAGATCTATCCACTGCCTTTGACACCGTGAACCATCAGATCCACCCTCTCGGGTATGTGCATCTCAGGCTCTGCACACTCTTGGGTTGTATCCAACCTGGCAGGTCGCACCTACCAGGTGACATGGAGAGGATCTGAGTCTGTACCACATGCTCTCACTACTGGTGTCTCCCAGGGCTCGGTTCTAGGCCCTCTCCTCTTCTCTCGTCTACTCTCTTCTCTATATACACCAAGTCACTCGGCTCTGTCATATCCTCATATGGTCTTTCCTATCATTGCTATGCGAATGACACTACTTTCCTCCCTACCCCATTCTGATACCCAGGTGGCGACAAGCATCTCTGCATGCCTGGCAGATATCCCAGTTTGGATGTCGGCCCACCACCGCAAGCTCCAAAGCCTCTCCATCATGGACGGCCAATCCAGGACAAATCCATGGTGTCCCCCTTTCAGAATGAAAAAAAAAACCTTGGTGTTACCCTGGACAACACCCTGTCATTCTCTGCAAACATCAAGTTTCAGCTTCAAGTTTTAACCTCTCATGGACAAGTACGGTGAAAAGCCTCTCTTGAGAGCTCTAAACCCAACAATGCAGTAATCAATTACAAAATGTGGTAGTAAAAAACTACGAGGTAGAGCAACAACACATGAGAGAAAAAAAAAGAAATAAAAAGAACATGAGAAGTAAGCATACTATATACATGGTCAGTTCCAGTAGTGTATTAACAATGTCCAGGGATACTGAAGTGATAGCGGTAGGCCACAAAGTGGTAGGCCACACAAGCTTACAGAACGGGACCGCCGAGTGCTGAAGTGCGTAGCGCGTAAATATTGTCTGTCCTCAGTTGCAACACTCACTACCTAGTTCCAAACTGCCTCTGGAAGCAACGTCAGCACAAGAACTGTTCGTCGGGAGCTTCATGAAATGGGTTTCCATGGCCGAGCAGTCGCACACAAACCTAAGGTCACCATGCTCAATGTCAAGCGTCGGCCGGAGTGGTGTAAAGATCGCTGCCATTGGACTTTGGAGCAGTGGAAATGCCTTTGGAGTGATGAATCCCGCTTTACCATAAATCTGAGTTTGGCGGATGCCAGGAGAACGCTACCTGCCAGAATGCATAGTGCCAACTGTAAAGTTTGGTGGAGGAGGAATAATGGTCTGGGGCTGTTTTTCATGGTTTGGGCTAGGCCCCTTAGTTCCAGTGAAGGGAAATATTAACACTACAGCATAGAATGACATTCTAAATGATTCTGTGAGTCCAACTTTGTGGCAACAGTTTGAGGAAGGTCCTTTCCTGCTTCAGCATGACAATGCCCCGTGCACAAAGAGAGATCCATACATATTTTTGTTTTTCTGAGATTGGTTTGGAAGAACTTGACTGGTTTGCACAGAGCCCTGACCTCAACCCCATCGAACAAGTTTGAGATCAATTGGAACGCCGACTACGAGCCAGGCCTAATCGCCCAAAATCGGTGCCCGACCTCACTAATGCTCTTGTGGCTGAATGAATGCAAGTCCCTGCAGCAATTTTCCAACATCTAGTGGAAAGCCTTCCCAGAAGAATGGAGACTGTTGTAGCAGCAAAATGGGGACCGACTCCATATTAATGCCCATGATTTTGGAGGTGTCCACATACTTTTGGTCATGTTGTGTATATATAGGGGTAAGGTGACTAGGCATCAGGGTATATGATAAACAGAGACTCGCTCCTGTAGGTTCATGGTCTACAACATCCGTAGAGTACAACCCTTCCTCACACAGGAAACAGCATAGGTCCTAATCCAGGCTCTTGTCAACTCCTGTCTAGACTACTGCAACTCTCCATTGGCTGGGCTCTCTGCTTGTGCAATCAAACCCCTGAAACTTATCCAGAACACCGCAACACACCTAGTGTTCAACCTTCCCAAGTTCACTCTTGTCACCCAGTCCTCTGCACACGCCACTGGCTTCCAGTCTAAGCTCGCATCCACTACAAGACCATGTTGCTAAGAGTATCTTACAGTTTTTTCCAACTGCTTACACACAAAATCTTTTCATGTCACACTATTTTTGAAACCTCTCACACAAAGTGCCAAACTACACACCAAATATCCAAAACCATAAGCTATTTCTCAGCCTTTCATGGAGGACGAGGACGCTTGTTTACAGATGTACAAGAGACTGCAATTGTAAATAAGGTTTTGGCCAACAATGCATTTAGGATTTGAGAGATTAGAGAGCATATCTTGAATAATGACACCATATTTAACAACATCAATGCTGTAAGCCTGTCGACCACACAACGCATCCTCCAACGGCACCGAGTGACAATGAAACAACTTTACAAGGTGCCATTTGAGAGAAACTCTGACAGAGTCAAGAATATGCGACATGACTTTGTAGAGGTATGTATGCAACACTACTTCCAGTACTTCAGACATACCATATTTACTCATCTGTATATCCTTTTGTCTGTTACAGAGAGTATTGGATCTGGATGCCCATGTAATTCGCCGTGAATTTATTTATGTGGATGAGGTTGGCTTCAACCTCACCAAAACCAGGCACCGCGGAAGAAATGTAATAGGACAGAGGGCAATTACCAATGTCCCTGGACAGCGTGGGGGTAATATAACTATGTGTGCTGCCATCACTCAGAACGGGGTCCTCCATCACAATGCCACACTGGGTCTGTACAACACCGGCCATATGCTCACTTTTCTGGATGCAATTTACACAATGCTTGTCCCTGATCCAGATCAGGAGCCTGCTAGATTTGTGGTTTTATGGGACAATGTTAGTTTTCACCAGGCTGTTCTGGTCCAAAACTGGTTTGCCACCCATCCACAATTTGTAGTTTTGTACCTACCCCCATATTCACCTTTTCTAAATCCCATAGAGGAATTCTTCTCAGCCTGGCACTGGAAAGTGTATGATCGTCAACCCTATGTCCGCATGCCGCTTCTCCAGAGAGGTTGCCTCTGTCCAAGGTTGGATACGCCATGCTAGGAGATACTTCCCTCCATGTGGGGACATAGAGGTTGCCTCTGTCCAAGGTTGGATACGCCATGCTAGGAGATACTTCCCTCCATGTTTGGCAAGAGAAAACGTATCTTGTGATGTGGACAAAGTATTGTGGCCAGGCCGGAGAAGAGATGAAGCGTAGCTTAGCACTGGTGACCACCCCCACCCCCCACCCCCCACACACACACACACACACACACACAATTGTGTTCTTTACTGTATTCTAGAGAATATACTTTTGGTTTACATATGTTTATGGTTTTGTTGTCTGCTACTGTATACAACAGTAATGTTTGGCCTAATAAATATTTTCTGTTTCTACATTGCATTGGTGTTTACAGTGTACTTGTTACCCCTCTCAGCAGATTACTTTCACTGTAGAACATTGCATTGGTGTTTACAGTGTACTTGTTACCTCTCTCAGCAGATTACTTTCACTGTAGAACATTGTATTGGTGTTTACAGTGTACTTGTTACCCCTCTCAGCAGATTACTTTCACTGTAGAACATTGTATTGACATGTAGATATAAGCCTATGAAAGACCAAAGAGCTTTAGATTTAGAACAACAGTGTTTACATGGTATATCCAGAAATGTACTATTATGAAAGCAGTGTTTGCCATTTGATGCAAATGCTTCATTCTGACATGTGTTTATGCCATTTTGAATGCAGTGTTACATTTTGAAGGAGATGTGAGGTATATTGCGTTTTGTGTGTGCAGTTTTGGAAATTGTGTGTAGAGATTTGAAAAAAAGGAGACAGTTTTGAAAACATGTGTAAGCAGTTGGATAAAACTGTAAATGAATCCCACGGTGAGCACTGCTAAATGACTAAAATGGAAACGCAAACATTATTATGATGACTCTGATAGACCCAGGGTTAGTGTGACCCCATTTTCCTGCAGGTCCATGTGCCTCCAGGTCACTGTGACCCAACTGAAACACAGATTGACTGACTGTTCTGTGCACAGTTGTATGTGTCTCAAATCGCACCCTATGCTCCCTGGACCAAAGTAGTGCACTATATAGGGCATATGGGTGCCATTTGGGACGAATCCTCTGACTCTCAGAGAGTGTAGTGTTTGCATGCAAATGAACTCATAACTTCAGCAGTTTGTACATTAGCTGTAATTTTCTCATCTGTGTCAGTATAACAACATGCAAAGAGGATAACACGGGGGCAATTATCTGCATTTACAATTATACTGTATCTGAACTATATATAGAAATACTCCTGTCATCTACATATAAATACAGTATTTTTTTTAGATAAACAGTACATCAAACTGAAGGTTCATAGATCAGGTACAGGGTTTCCGAGTGCTGAACAGAGTGGCCTTGTGCTTTCCACCTGATCCTATTACCTTCATGAAGGAACAAGTTGTTTGATCTGCTCTCCTCCCTTTCCATCAAGCCAAGGGGCTAACACTGCAGCCTCCTCCTCTGCTAGACGTATTACACCTGGCTTCGAACAGTATTTTCTCCCCTTAAAATACTTTGAGCATTTGAATGAGGCTACCTGCCTGCCTGCAGTTCATTTGCAATGGTTCCATTGTGCCAGGCATGCTCAATCAAGCACAGATTAAGTATTTGTGACAAACCAGATTTAAACTCAGGTACTATTTGATCGACTCTCCTGACACATCTATTCTCTCAGAGTGTGTGTGTGTGTGTTTGTGTGCGTGTGTGTTTGGGTGCGTGTGTGTTTGTGTATATGTGTGTGTGTATGTGTGTGTGTGTGTTTGTGTGCGTGTGCATGTGCGTGTTGCACCTCTCTCCTCTCAGTTTCCCAGCCCCTCCATGTGAACACTGTACTAGTCTAATGTATTCTGTTTCATTCAGCTGCCTCTCCTTTCATCTGGACAGATAAAGGGCCTGGTCTTAGAGCAGTGTTTAAATCAGCATAGTTAAAGCCACAGGACAACAAAGAGGACCGGGGCTCCAGATACATCAACACAAACACAAACTACAAAGACAACAGGGATGGTTAATGAAGGGAGAGTGGGGGACACGTAGCAACTGCCTAATATTAGTTTGGATGGGCGGGGTGGGTGAGGGGGGGGGGGGGGGTCTCTCTGTATCTTTGCAATTAGTCTTAATATTAATAGATTTGTAAATATTTAAATGAACACAACAAACACAGACAAACTAGATGGAGAAACCCTCACCGTTTTTTTGCCAGAAGAAAAATGGATGTACGGTAAGATATATTGCTTGTGCTGCAGCAACTCTTTACACAGAGCTAGGATTAACAAGCTAACAACTTCAGTTCTCTTTGTCCTTGACACACACACACACACACACACACACACACACACACACACACACACACACACACACACACACACACACACACACACACACACACACACACACACACACACACACACACACACACACAGCATAAATCCTGTCCCTGGCTTCAGACCGTACAGTATTTAATAAGGATGGCACCCTATTCCCTATATAGTGCTCTACTTTTGACCAGGCCACATAGAGGCATCCCATAGCGTATTAGTCAAAAGTAGTGCACTATGTAGGGAATAGGGTGCCATTTAGGAGGCAGACAGAGAAACACTCACCTCCCTGCAGAGGTCATAAAGGAATGGACAGAAGGATGGCTAGAGATTTAATGAGACTGTGGAGGAAGGCAGCCGGGAAGAACCAGACTGTATCCCCAATGGGACTGCATCCCAGCCCACGGGGCCTTGGTCAAAGGTGCACCATATAGGGAATAGGGTGCCATTTAAGACGCACATCTAGAATTGATCCAGGATTGTCTTTACCTTGTATCCTCTATGACCAGTTTACTCTCTCTCTCTTTACTCTTTCTCTTCCCCCTTTCTTTTCTGAGGTCTTGGCCAGGCCAGGCCATCTCAGTGGAACAGTGAGTGATGGATGAAGAAGTGTTACTCTACTCAGGCCAGGACATCTCAGTGGAACAGTGTGATGGATGAAGGAGCATTATTCTACCCAGGCCAGACCATCGTAGTGGAACACAGAGTTATGGACGAAGGAACAGTATTCTACCCAGGGCAGGCCATGTCAATGGAACACAGAGTGATGGATGAAAGAACCCTACGGCAGCCATAATGATTAACTCACTCTCTCTGGCACTCCTCCCCATCTTCCATCCTCTCTTCTTCTCTGTCTGTTCTTACTGCTGATCAACATGCCTGATAAATGGGCAGAGCTGAGAAGGTGGTGGGTTAGTTTTAAACTCTCTCCCTTTCTCTCTCTCCCCTCTTTCTCTCACTCTCACTCTGTCTCTCTCTCCCCTCTTTCTCTCTGTCTCCCCTCTCTCTCTATCTCTCTCTCTCTTGCTCTCTCGCTCCCTCTCGCACTCTTTCTCTCATACACAAATGACAAGATAAGGAGTGTCCACACACACACACACACACACACACACACACACACACACACACACACACACACACACACACACACACACACACACACACACACACACACACACACCTCCGTTATCTGCGAAATACCCACAAGGGAAATTCAGGACTTGAACTCTTTGGGCCTGTTCTATGACAAAAACCTTTCATCAAAACACAGTCTTTCACTGTAAACCTGCTGAACCCAGCACAAAATATACTTACAGTCATAGTATGTAACGCTTTATGGATTTTGCATCTGGTTAGAATGGAAAAAGTGTTGATCAATAAATTGCAGTGGGACCAGGAGAATAAATATTGTTGCTGTTGATTCATTATAATTAAAAGTGAAATGCTTAATCAATAAAGAAGGTAATTTATTGTAAAATCAAGATACTGAATACTGTCAAAGTGTGGGTTCATAATGATGCCTTAGAGTCAGAAATGATTGTATATTCATCTCGGCAAATGGGTGTCTGTATATGTTAACGTGTGTGTGCATGCGTGTGCGCCTGTGCTTGCCTCAGTGTTTGTACATGTGTGCATCTGTTTGTCCGTCTGTATATGTGTGTGTGTATGTGTGTGTATGTGTGTATGTGTGTGTACGTGCAGGTGCTTCTGCATGCTTGCATATATTGTTTGCGTCTGTATGTTTGCGTCTGTGTGTTTGTTCATGCTCCCACACAGCTATGTGAGTTAATCCGTGTGAGTGTATGTGCGTCAGTACAGTATGTGACTGGATGGAACAAAAAACTGTTATGAAAGCCACACCTGAAAGGTCACAACCTCCTGGGGTCACGGAGCTAAAGGGGGAGGGGGGGGGGGCAAGTGACGAGGGTCGCTTTGGGGGTAAGGATCTGACCTCATCCTCCGCATCGCCCTTTACCACTCTCCAGGCGGCTGCCTTTGACCCCCCCCACCTGACCTCCACTTCCCCCTGCCTCTACCCAGCCTCCCCCAGGAACCCAAAACAGGAGGGAAAATGACAGGAACATTGATTTAAGGGACTATTATATTATGTTTGACAAGGATGAAAGGGACATTTAAAGCAGGTTTAAAGGGACATTTGTTCTCCTGCTTCCAGCTGTTGGCCGGTAGATCCTGTGCAACTTCAAAGAGAGGAACAGAGAGAGAGGAAGGAGGAGAAAGGGAGGGATGAGAGGAGGATGGAGGGATGGAGGGGGAGAGGAGGAGAAAGGGTGTGGAAAGAACAAAGAGTTTCCATTTCCTTATGTCCTATGACAAAACCAAGCATCCATCTTCAAACACATGTCCTAAACACCTGTCTTTAAACGCCTGTCTTTAAAAACCTGTCTTTAAACAACTGTTGTTTGTAAAGGTGTGCGTAACTGGTGGCAGTGAAGTCAGACACAGGAGAGCAGAACTAGGTAATAGCCGGAGCAGTTTAATACAATAACCATCATGGGTACAAAACCCGACGCGCACCAGTAACAAATGTTCACAAGCACTAAAAACAAACTATTCCACACAAAGACACGGGGAGAACAGAGGGTTAAATACACAACACTTAATGAGGGAAATGAGAACCAGGTGTGTAGGAAAACAAGACAAAACAAATGGAAAAAAAAAATGGATTGACGATGGCTAGAAGACCGGTGACGCCGAACGCCGCCCGAACAAGGAGAGGAACCAACTTTGGTGAAAGTCGTGACATTATTAAACACCTGTCTTTAAACACCTGTCTTTAAACACCTGTCTTTATACACCTGTCTTTAAACACCTGTCTTTAAACAACTGTTATTAAACACCTGTCTTTAAACACCTGTCTTTAAACACCTGTCTTTAAACAACTGTCTTTAAACAACTGTTATTAAACACCTGTCTTTAAACACCTGTCTTTAAACAACTGTTATTAAACACCTGTCTTTAAACAACTGTTATTAAACACCTGTCTTTAAACAACTGTCTTTGAACAACTGTTATTAAACACCTGTCTTTAAACACCTGTCTTTAAACACCTGTCTTTAAACAACTGTTATTAAACACCTGTCTTTAAAAACCTGTATTTAACAACTGTCCTTAATCTCCTGTCTTTATACACCTGAAATGTAACTGTACTTAAACTCCTGTCTTTAAGCACCTGTCCTTAAACGCCTGTACGTCCTCTCATTCCAGTATGATGCACAGGTGACAGAGGAACAATGACAATGACCATATGAGTTGGCAAGGCAATGCAAACAGATTTGGGACCAGGCTAAGACAGGGGGTCATGGAGTAGAAGACTAAATGTCCTAAACACATGTCCTAAACACCTGTCTTTAAACGCCTGTCTTTAAAAACCTGTCTTTAAACAACTGTTGTTTGTAAAGGTGTGCGTAACTGGTGGCAGTGAAGTCAGACACAGGAGAGCAGAACTAGGTAATAGCCGGAGCAGTTTAATACAATAACCATCATGGGTACAAAACCCGACGCGCACCAGTAACAAATGTTCACAAGCACTAAAAACAAACTATTCCACACAAAGACACGGGGAGAACAGAGGGTTAAATACACAACACTTAATGAGGGAAATGAGAACCAGGTGTGTAGGAAAACAAGACAAAACAAATGGAAAAAAAAATGGATTGACGATGGCTAGAAGACCGGTGACGCCGAACGCCGCCCGAACAAGGAGAGGAACCAACTTTGGTGAAAGTCGTGACATTATTAAACACCTGTCTTTAAACACCTGTCTTTAAACACCTGTCTTTATACACCTGTCTTTAAACACCTGTCTTTAAACAACTGTTATTAAACACCTGTCTTTAAACACCTGTCTTTAAACACCTGTCTTTAAACAACTGTCTTTAAACAACTGTTATTAAACACCTGTCTTTAAACACCTGTCTTTAAACAACTGTTATTAAACACCTGTCTTTAAACAACTGTTATTAAACACCTGTCTTTAAACAACTGTCTTTGAACAACTGTTATTAAACACCTGTCTTTAAACACCTGTCTTTAAACACCTGTCTTTAAACAACTGTTATTAAACACCTGTCTTTAAAAACCTGTATTTAACAACTGTCCTTAATCTCCTGTCTTTATACACCTGAAATGTAACTGTACTTAAACTCCTGTCTTTAAGCACCTGTCCTTAAACGCCTGTACGTCCTCTCATTCCAGTATGATGCACAGGTGACAGAGGAACAATGACAATGACCATATGAGTTGGCAAGGCAATGCAAACAGATTTGGGACCAGGCTAAGACAGGGGGTCATGGAGTAGAAGACTAGAGACCAGAGGACAAAAGCCAACAGAAGTCCCCACTATAAGGGATGTTTTTTCCCTATTCTTTCACTTCATAGCTCCTTCCCTCTCCCTGATTAGTTTTCAGTATCAGGGGACGCAAATGGGGGTATCCTGACAGCCCATCGATCAAAGTCTGAGCTCCAATCTGTGTGATGCTAACGCAGGTGTCTGTAATTGTAGTCTATTCAGCATACTCACACATATACACACAGGAGTGTGCAGGCATACACACACAGACACACACTGGCCATGGCCAAAATCTGGCTTGTGTATATGTGTGATTTCAGAAACATAACGAGCTCTGACCGGGAAAGTCACAGAAGTCGTAGCTCTAGGACGATGCCTGAGTTTATGACTTGTTATTTCGAGTTGGGTGACAGTTTAAATCGATTTTTCCCAGTTGGATAAAAACAAGTTCTGAGTTCCCTGTTGTCTTGTACAACTTCATATGAACCAGAAAGGAACTTCTGTAGCCCCACCCAGTGACCTTTTGTGTTGTTGTTTTGGCTAATGTTAGCTAAGTAGCTAGCATTTGGAATTATGTATTTGGAGTAAACATGAGTGTACCGTAGGCCTACGCATGAATCAATTGAAGAGTCCCCTGAAGCTTGAATGGGAGATGCAGTAGAGGAATGCAGTGCTGAGGCAGCGGGCTCATAATGAGGAGGACTGGCTACTACTTAGAATATTGTGTGGACAGCTTTCTGGCGCCCTGAGCTGCTGAGGCATCACCCAAGTGGGTAACATACATTGCAAAGGAGAAGTGCAGTGGCTACACGACTCATGCTGGTTCACCTCTACAAGATCGTCACCAGACTCCTTCATCAACCATCTCCCTGACCACCTTCCTCTGATCAAGCCTTGAACTGTTCCTCTCCATCTTTGGAAGATGCATGCACTCAGACTTGTCCTCTATTGGTTGACCCAGCCAACGATAGCTAGGCTACTCGTGATGTATTGGTTGACCCAGCCAACGATAGCTAGGCTACTCGTGATGTATTGGTTGACCCAGCCAACGATAGCTAGGCTACTCGTGATGTATTGGTTGACCCAGCCAACGATAGCTAGGCTACTCGTGATGTATTGGTTGACCCAGCCAATGATAGCTAGGCTACTCATGATGTATTGGTTGACCCAGCCAACGATAGCTAGGCTACTCGTGATGTATTGCTTGACCCAGCCAACGATAGCTAGGCTACTCGTGATGTATTGCTTGTTTGTTTTCATATTTTGATGTGCTTTCAGAATGTTATGAAAAGCACTATAGAAATGTAATCAATTATTATTACCAAATTATATCCATTTATTTTATTTAGTAGAGCAAGAATCTATGAAGAAGGCGACACGCAAAGCATCAATAATAAAGTGATACTAGCACTAGCAGTGAGCAGGTTTATTTGTTATTTTAATTGATCTAATTGTTGCCATGCAACTGCAACAATATAGCTTAGATGTGAGTGTGCACTTTTTGATGTTGAAATGTTGAAAGTAAAACAAACCAACAGCGGCTGTACCTGTATCAATTTATTTTTATTACAAACAAGAAACACATCAATCTCCCGCCTCCACATCTGGACCCTTCTGGGAGGGAGAGGACGTGATTGGGTGATGGAGTGGCTGTGGTCTCCTTCTCCCTCCTCCACATCTGGACCCTTCTGGGAGGGAGAGGGCGTGATTGGGTGATGGAGTGGCTGTGGCCTCCTTCTCCCTCCTCCACATCTGGACCCTTCTGGGAAGGAGAGGACGTGATTGGGTGATGGAGTGGCTGTGGCCTCCTTCTCCCTCCTCCACATCTGGACGCTTCTGGGAGGGAGAGGACGTGATTGGGTGATGGAGTGGCTGTGGTCTCCTTCTCCCTCCTCCACATCTGGACCCTTCTGGGAGGGAGAGGACGTGATTGGGTGATGGAGTGGCTGTGGTCTCCTTCTCCCTCCTCCACATCTGGACCCTTCTGGGAGGGAGAGGACGTGATTGGGTGATGGAGTGGCTGTGGCCTCCTTCTCCCTCCTCCACATCTGGACCCTTCTGGGAGGGAGAGGACGTGATTGGGTGATGGAGTGGCTGTGGTCTCCTTCTCCCTCCTCCACATCTGGACCCTTCTGGGAGGGAGAGGACGTGATTGGGTGATGGAGTGGCTGTGGTCTCCTTCTCCCTCCTCCACATCTGGACGCTTCTGGGAGGGAGAGGACGTGATTGGGTGATGGAGTGGCTGTGGTCTCCTTCTCCCTCCTCCACATCTGGACCCTTCTGGGAGGGAGAGGACGTGATTGGGTGATGGAGTGGCTGTGGCCTCCTTCTCCCTCCTCCACATCTGGACGCTTCTGGGAGGGAGAGGACGTGATTGGGTGATGGAGTGGCTGTGGTCTCCTTCTCCCTCCTCCACATCTGGACCCTTCTGGGAGGGAGAGGACGTGATTGGGTGATGGAGTTGCTGTGGTCTCCTTCTCCCTCCTCCACATCTGGACCCTTCTGGGAGGGAGAGGACGTGATTAGGTGATGGAGTGGCTGTGGTCTCCTTCTCCCTCCTCCACATCTGGACCCTTCTGGGAGGGAGAGGACGTGATTAGGTGATGGAGTGGCTGTGGTCTCCCACCGTGCTGATTCTGGTGGGGAAGCTTTCAGCATCTAACATACTAGCTACACATAAAGGCCTGTAAAAGGTGTTATGCTATTCTCTAGAATACTCCTTTCTAACGTGTCTACTGCATCTTCACACTGAGATGAACTTTCTGGTGAAGCGTAGGAAATAGATGGGAAAGTGTTGTTGCTCTCAGAGAAAAAGCGAAACTTTATTATCCAAGTACAGCACCGCAATAAATGTCAAGATAACATATAGTAGAGTACTGTGTATTTTTGCTTATGGTTATCTCACATATTTATCACTCACGAGGGCAACAGCTGCCCCTTCAGCTCACACTCCTTCACATAGATCATGAAAAGACGTCAGACCAAGTACAACATTAACCAACACATGAGGATAGTAGAACTTTGTGTAGATAAATACTTTATCAAACTGGAGTGCCAAGGTGAAACAATAACGAGAGCAGCTTCCCATTACTTTCACCACCAGCTACCTCATCCCCATACTGTTATTTATTTTGCTCCTTTGCACCACAGTATCTCTACTTGCACATGAATCTTCTGCACATCTATCACTCCAGTGTCTAATTGCTATATTGCAATTATTTTGCCACTATGGCCTATTTATTGCCTTATCTCCCTTATCCTACCTCATTTGCACACACTGCATATAGACGTTTCCTATTGTATTATTGACTGTATGTTTGTTTATTCCATGTATAACTCTGTGTTGTTGTTTGTGTCGCACTGCTTTGCTTTATCTTGGCCAGGTCTCAGTTGTAAATGAGAACTTGCTCTCAACTAGCCTACCTGGTTAATGAAATAAAGGTGAAATAAAATAATAAAAAAATAAAAGGTTATGTGCAACGAAACTAGCTAGGCTAGACCCATTCAGGCTGTAACCTTTCAGGTAGAAAGTAATATTGCATCGCATGAACATCACAACACAAACCGACTTGACAAGTCAGGAGAACTAGAAGAAAATAGAAGTGTTGGGACCAGCACCGCTGAGGAAAATAGGAATGTAGTAGTAGGTTACCACGTTACTAACGTTAGCTATAACTAGTGGCAGTGCATAGTGCAGTGGCAAGAGAGCTACAGTAACTACGGCTACATGACTAACTCACAACCTTTGTAGCTGCATTTCTCCTGCCATGTTCACCACTGAATTAAATGCCTGGTATAGAGAGCAATAATAATGGCGTCTTTTTGTAGGCACTAACTCAGTCATTATCAGGTTTCAAGGTAAGACCCCAGTCCAGACTGTGTGAAGTAACAAAGTTTATTGTAACCACAGGGTCAGGCAAACGACAGGTCAATGCAGGCAGTGGTCAATAATCCAGAGCAGAGGCCAAGGTACAGGACGGCAGGCAGGCTTAGGGTCAGGTCAGGCAGAGGTCGGTAATCCAGAGCAGAGGCCAAGGTACAGGACGGCAGGCAGGTTTAGGGTCAGGTCAGGCAGAGGTTGGTAAATCCAGAGCAGAGGCCAAGGTACAGGACGGCAGGCAGGCTTAGGGTCAGGTCAGGCAGTGGTCAATAATCCAGAGCAGAGGCCAAGGTACAGGACGGCAGGCAGGCTTAGGGTCAGGTCAGGCAGAGGTTGGTAATCCAGAGGTGAAGAAAAGGTACAGGACGGCAGGCAGGCTCAGGGACAGGTCAGGCAGAGGTCGGTAATCCAGAGGTGAAGCAAAGGTACAGAACGGCAGGCAGACTCAGGGACAGGCAGTGGTCAGGAGGGTGGATACAGAGTCAGGACAGGCAGTGGTCAGGAGGGTGGATACAGAGTCAGGACAGGCAAAGGTCAAAAACCAGGAGGACGAGAAAAAGAGAGACTAGGGAAAAACAGGAGCTGAGACAAAACGCTGGTAGGTTTCAACAAACAAGACGAACTGGCAACAGACAGACAGAAAACACAGGTATAAATACCCAGGGGATAATGGGTAAGATGGGTGACACCTGGAGGGGGTGGAGACAGGTGAAACAGATCAGGGTGTGACAGTCATGGTTGGTTGGACAAGGCCTATGGAAATAAAAAAGGTCTGTGGTAAATGCAGGCTTAGCAGATCTTATACATGTTGTTCTATGAGATAATCTTAATCAAATCAAACTTTATTTGTCACATGCACCGAATACAACAAGTGTAGACTTTACCATGAAATGCTGACTTACAAGGCCTTAATTAACCAACAGTGCAGTTCAAGAAGAGTTAAGAAAATATTGACCAAGTACTGTAGACTAAAGTAAAAAGTAATAATAAAAAGTAACACAATAAGAATAAGAATAACGAGGCTATATACAGGGGGCACCAGTACCGAGTCAGTGGCAGGGGTACAGGATAGTTGAGGTAATTTGTACATGTAGGTGGGGGTTAAGTGACTATGCAAGTGACTATGCAATAAACAGAGAGTAGCAGCAGTGTACAAAAGGAAGGGGGGGGGGGGTCAATGTAAATTGTCTCGTGGCGATTTTATTAATTGTTCAGCAGTCTTATGGCTTGGGGGTAGAAGTTGTTGAGGAGCCTTTTGGTCCTAGACTTAGCACTCTGGTACCGCTTGCGGTGCAGTAGCAAAGAAAACAGTCTATAACTTGGGTGACTGGAGTCTCTGACAATTTTATGGGCTTTCCTCTGACACCACCTATTATATAGGTCCTGGATGGCAGGAAGCTTGGCCCCAGTGATGTACTGGGCCGTTCGCACTACCCTCTGTAGTGCCTTACGTCAGATGCCGAGCAGTTACCCTACCAGGCGGTAATGCAATCGGTCAGGATACTCGTGATGGTGCAGCTGTAGAAGCTTTTGAGGATCGGGGGACACATGCAATATATTTTCAGTCTCCTGAGGGAGAAAAGGTTTTGTTCTGCCCTCTTCACGGCTGTCTTGGTATGTTTGGACCATGATAGTTCATTTGTGATGTGGACACCAAGGAACTTGAGACTCTCGACCTGCTCCACTACAGCCATGTCGATGTTAATGGGGGCCTTTTTGGCCCGCCTTTTCCTGTAGTCCACGATCAGCTGCTTTGTGTTGCTCACATTGAGGGAGAGGTTGTTGTCCTGGCACCACACTGCCAGGTCTCTGATCTCCTCCCCATAGGTCGTCTCATCATTGTCGGTAATCAGGCCTACCTCTGTTGTGTCGTCAGCAAACGTGATCATGGTGTTGGAGTCGTGTTTGGCCACGCAGTCGTGGGTGAACAGGGAATACAGGAGGGGAGTAAGTTGCCTCTTCTTACCACCTGGGGGCAGCCCGTCAGGAAGTCCAGGATCCAGTGGCAGAGGGACGTGTTTAGTCCCAGAGTCCTTAGCTTAGTGATGAGCTTCGTGGGCGCTATGGTGTTGAATGCTGAGCTGTAGTGAATGAACAGCATTCACAAATATGTGTTAATTTTGTCCAGGTGAGAAAGGGCAGTGTGGAGTATGATTGAGATTGCATCATCTGTGGATCTGTTGGGGCGGTATGCAAATTGGAGTGGGCCTAGGGTGTCCAGGATGATGTTGTTGATGTCAGCCATGACCAGCCTTTCAAAGCAATTCATGGCTGCCAATGTGAGTGCCACGGGGCGGTAGTCATTTAGGCAGGTTACCTTCGCTTCCATGGGCACAGGGACTATGGTGGTCTGCTTGAAACATGTAGGTATTACAGACTCGGTCAGGGAGAGGTTGAAAATGTCAGTGAAGACACTTGACAGTTGGTCCGCACATGCTTTGAGTACACGTCCTGGTAATCCGTCTGACCCAGCGGCTTTGTGAATGTTGACCTGTTTAAAGGTTTTGTTCATATCGGCTACCGAAAGTGTTATCATACAGTCATCTGGAACAGCTGGTGCTCTCGTGCATGCCTCAGTGTTGCTTGCCTCGAAGGAAGCATAAAAGGCATTTAGCTCATCTGGTAGGCTCGCGTCAGAGCCGGTGTAATAGGATTCAATCTTAATCCTGTATTGACGCGTTGCTTGTTTGATGGTTTGTCTGAGGGCACAGCGGGATTTCTTATAAGTGTCTGGATTAGTCTCCCGTTCCTTGAAAGCAGCAGCTCTAGCCTTTAGCTCGATGTTCCCTGTAATCCATGGCTTCTGGTTGGGATATGTACGTACAGTCACTGTGTGGACGAAGTCGTCGATGCACTTATTGATGAAGCGGATGACTGAGGTGGTGTACTCCTCAATGCCATTGGATAAATCCAGGAACATATTCCAGTCTGTGCTAGCAAAACAGTCCTGTACATCAGACCTCTTCCGTATTGAGCAAGTCACTGGTACTTCCTGCTTTAGTGTTTGCTTGTAAGCAGGAATCGGGAGGATAGAATTATGGTCAGATTTGCCAAATGGAGGGTGGGGGAGAGCTTTGTATGCATATCTTTGTGTGGAGTAAAGGTAGTCTAGGATTTTTTTTCTCTGGTTGCACATGTGACGTGCTGGTAAAATTTGGTAAAACTGACTTAAGTTTGCATTAAAGTCCCACTGGGAGTGCCGATCTCGGTAAGCATTTTCTTCTTTGCTTATGGCCTGATAGAGTTGGATGAGAGCGGTCTTTATGCTAGGTTCGTTCTGTGGTGGTAAATAGACGGCTATGAATATAATAGATGAGAACTCACTTGGTAGATAGTGTGGTCTAATGCTTATCATAAGGTACTCTACCTCAGGCGAGCAATACCTCGAGACTTCTTTAATACTAGACATCACGCACCAGCTGTTATTGACAAATAGACACACACCCCCACCCCTCGTCTTACCAGAGGTAGCGTCTCTGTTCTGCTGGTGCATGGAAAATCCGTCTAGCCCCTATATTGTCCGTATCATCGTTCAGCCATGTCTCGGTGAAACATAAGATGTTACAGTTTTTAATGTCCCATTGAAAGGATAATCTTAATTGTAGGTCAGCAATTGTATTTTCCAATAACTGCACTTAGCAAGAAGAACAGATGACAGTGGGAGTTTACTCACTCACCTATGGATTCTAGAAGGCTGCCCGATATGCGGCACCTTTTCCTGCGTCTTTTCTTCACGCAAAAGGCGTGGATCTGGGCCTGTTCCAGTGAAAGCAGGATATCCTTCTCGTCGGACTTGTTAAAGGAAAAAGTTTCTTCCAGTCCGCGGTGAGTAATCGCTGTTCTGATGTTCAGAAAAGATTTTCGGTCATAAGAGATGGCCGCAGCAACATTATGTACACAATAAGTTAAAAAATAAGTTATACAAAATTAAAAAACTAACAAAATAGCACAATTGGTTGGGAGAATGTAAAACGTCAGCCATGTTCTTCGGCGCCATCTTGTGCTATCTTTTTGTGAATTTCTAAGCATTTGTCATAAAAAAAAAAAACATAAAGTACACAAAAGGCTTCATAATACAAAAGGTCATGTTAACTGACTGGTAATACCTCATAAAACAAAACGTTTAAGATCTTCTAAGCCTGTGTTAACCTCAGACCTTATTTTCAGTGTTAATCCCAAAACACTATTCTTTCCCTGTCATTTTCCCCATAGGAATGGCTGAATGAGAGGTACAGAGGTAAAGCATCTCTGTTTTTTAGGACTACAAGCTGGCTAGCTCTATTGTCATCAGATCCTGTAACAGTTTGAACACAAGCCCTGGTATTTACTGCAAGTAGCTAGCTAACAATGTTAATATTAAATATGAAGTTGTCGCTCAACAGCAAGCCAATAGCTAACCCTGTAGATAATGTTACTGTTCGAACTGTGATAACTTATAAAGCAGATCTGTTTTCAAAGATGTAATGTTACGATTAAATTGTTTTAATAATTTGAAGGAGAACAAGAAGCTTCACTATTCTCCATCTTCAAAGTTATGTTGTTTACGTGAAGAGATCTTGTGATCAAAACTCCCCCCCTCTTCCAATGCATTGTGGCTTTGAAATTCCTTTAAAGTGTGCAGCAAATTCTACTAAATGAAAACCCGAAATGAGTATAATATCCTGGCATTTAAAGCACAATTGATTTTCAAAAATTAACATACTATAAAACATATTTTTCCATACTGAGAATGTGTCATGTGTTTCCCGCTACGCCTTGAATTGGGTAGCTCATCCCCATATTTAATTGATCAGCTAATAATTGACCCCCCCTCACCCAAACACTGTACCAGTAAATGAACAATGGGTACCGTACAATATTTGGTCTCTCTCTCCTCTCAGCTTGATCTACTGCATTACAGTTTCTTCTTTACTCTCAGTTCAGTGAGTTCACAGTGCTTAACAGTCTGAGGAGGTATGCACTCTCTCTCTCCCTCTCCCTCTCCCTCTCTCTCCCAATCGTTCTCCACTCTGCTTAATACAACAGGGTGTGATTCATTTGAATGGTCGGTAGCAAAGAAGGCTCCAATAGGTTGTCTTCACCACTCCAACGGGACTCTCTCTTTCTCTTCTCTCTCTCCCCCACTCCCTCTATGGTTCAAATCCACTTCACAATGTCTTCAGCCATTTGTGTGTATCTGTAATATATTAGAGCTTACCCAAACCTCAAGGGGGTAAACTTCAGTAGCTTATTAGCCCACTTGAGTTGTAGCGAGGACATTTTTCAATTAACTTCTTATGGCTGCAGGGGCAGTATTGAGTAGCTTGGATGAAAGGTGCCCAGAGTAAACGGCCTGCTCCTCATTCCCAGTTGCTAATATATGCATATTATTAGTAGTATTGGATTGGAAACACTCTGAAGTTTCTAAAACTGTTTGAATGATGTCTGTGAGTATAACAGAACTCATATGGCAGGCAAAAACCTGAGAAGAAATCCAAACAGGAAGTGAGAAATCTGAGGTTGGTCGATTTTCAACCCAGGCCCTATTGAATTCACAGTGGGATATGGATCGAGTTGCACATCCTATGGCTTCCACTACATGTCAACCGTCTTTAGAAACTTGAATGAGGCTTCTACTGTGTTGTGGGGCTGAAAGAGAGGGGAATGAGTCAGGTTACTGGCAGAGAGCCATTTCCTGGTCACGCGCATTTCACATGATATCGACCTGCGTTCCATTGCTTCTCTAGACACAAAGGAATTCTCCGGTTGGAACTTTATTGAAGATTTATGATAAAAACATCCTGAAGATTGATTCTATACTTAGTTTGAAATGTTTCTAAGACCTGAAATATAACTTTTTGAAGTATTTGTCTGAAGTTATGCGGGACCTGCACAAGCGTTTGGATTTGTATACCTAAACCCTAACAAAAGTAGCTACTTGGACATAAATAATGGACATTGTCGAACAAATCAAGCATTTATTGTGAAACTGTGATTCCTGGGACTGCAATCTGATGAAGATCAAAGGTCAGGGAATATTTATGTAATTTCTGATTTCTGTTGACTCCAACATGACGGAAAACTTTATTTGTTTTCTGAGCGCCATCTCAGATTATTGCACGGTTTGCTTTTTCCGTAAAGTTTAAAAAAAATCTGACACAGCGGTTGCATATAGGAGAGGTATATCTATATTTCCATGTCTAACACTTGAATTTTCATCGACATTTATTAGTATTTCTGTAAAATATGTGGCTCTCTGCAATACCAGAGATATACGTTTTATATAAATATGAACTTCATCAAACAAAACATACATGTATTGTGTAACATGAAGTCCTATGAGTGTCATCTGATGAAGATCAAAGGTTAGTGATTAATTTTATCTCTATTTGTGCTTTTTGTGACTCCTCTCTTTGGCTGGAAAAATGGCTGAGTATTTCTTTGGCTTGGTGGTGACTTAACATAATCATTTGTGGTGCTTTCGCTGTAAAGCCTATTTGAAATTGGACACTGTGGTGGGATTAACAACAAGATTACCTTTAAAACGGCATAAGATACATGTATGTTTAAGGAATTTGAATTATGAGATTTCTGTTTTGAATTTGGCGCCCTGCACCTTCACTGGCTGTTGTCATATCGATCCCATTAACGGGATTGCAGCCCTAAGAAGTTTTAGCCAAATTCTAAAAAAACTAAAAACTAAAAACCCAATGTTCCCAATGTTCATAAAATGATAAAGATGTCACAAGGAAGACGTCACTAACGGCATTCAATAGTTTGAATCACTCATGTTTTGTAGTCTGTTCCTCAAGACTTTGCAGAGAACAGCCAATTCACTGAGTGCCCTCTACTGTCAAGACTTTGTAGAGAACAGCCAATTCAGTAAGGCGGAGTGCCCTCTACTGGCATGTTGGAACTACAGTTCCAAACGGAGGCAACCAAACAGGAACCAAACGGAGGCAAGCTGCCCAAAATGGGACACTTTAATTTTCATAAAAAAACATTTTGCTATGGCTTGCTATGGTGTGTACACTCTTAGGGAAAAAAGGGTTCCAAAAGGGTTTTCAGATGTCCCCATAGGAGAATCCTTTTGGGATCCAGGTAAAACCCTTTTTGGTTTCAGTTAGAACCTTTTTTCCCACTGTGGAAAGGGTTCTTCATGGAACCAAAAGTGATTTTTATATGGAACCAATAAGGGTTCTTCAAAGGCTTTGTGTGGACAGCCGAATAATCCTGTTAGGTTCTAAATAACAATTTATTTCAAGAATGTACTAATGAATACAACCCATTATTCTCACTAAATCCAGTGCTTGACTTGACAGGAATAGGTGCCAGTTCTATTTACATTGAGATGCAGGAGCTCCACAATACTGTTGAGCTAATAAGAGGTGCAGGAGCTCCACAATACTGTTGAGCTAATAAGAGGTGCAGGAACTCAAGCAGTAGAACATTTGAGGTAGTCAGCTCCAGTGAATACGTCAACATCAAATGACCGTACTGTACATGTCCGGGCATGTTGAACAAAGCACAAACAAAGGACTTGAGTGTTTTGAACAGCACACTGGAGTTTCTAGAAACAAACATCTAACGTATGTATTCATCTCTCCCTCATTCCCTGTGTGACCCTTTCTAATTGTTGAAGAGCAATTGTCTTTCATGAGAGTGTGCACTAAACTGGAGCATTCAGTTATCAGGAGCAATTATCAAGTATGTCATTGAATTGCAACTTGAAAACTCACTTAAACTCGTGAAGAGCACTTATTCTATCAGACGTCAACTGTGTCTCAGTTTAAATTTCCACTTCCTCTATCTAGCCCAACAGGGACAATTTCTTAATTGTGATACTGGTCTGGACAGATGAAATGTTAGTTACAGAAAGTTGATGGACTGTTGCAGGAAATTTATACAATGAGTTTTACAGGAATTGGAGCGTTCCAATAATCACATCTTCTTCCTGTTGTGTCCATGGGCTAGAGAGAGAACAAGTCATTTCCTCTCAAATCCATGAAGAGAAATGAACAAGTACACACTTTGGAAAAGAGGAGAGATAATTGGGACGCAACCCTGGTGAGATAAAGTTCTAGCACTGTAGCTGTGAAACCAGTGAGGTTTGAAGTAGTCACAGTTTATGGATGACAAATAACTGTTGGCAGTCTGCTCAGGCTTCCTATCTGTTCATAATAAAAAATGCTGAGTCATCTCTTCAATACAGACAACTTTAATCAGAGCTTTACAGAGCAACTAGACAGGAAGTGAAAAGACAACCATAAGATCCATTGTAATTATTGACAATGGTCTTTTATGACAAATGAGTAGTAGAACGTTCAGAGGAAAAAAGAGAACGGGATCGGTGAGGGAACGACTGCAAGAGTGTAATAACAAAAACATCTCAATGTAACAATATTACAATAAGAAGTGATGGTGATATATACATCTCAATGTAACAATATTACAATAAGAAGTATGATGGTGAGATATACACATCTCAATGTAACAATATTACAATAAGAAGTGATGGTGATATATACATCTCAATGTAACAATATTACAATAAGAAGTGATATATACATCTCAATGTAACAATATTACAATAAGAAGTGATGGTGATATATACATCTCAATGTGACAATGTTACAATAAGAAGTGATGGTGATATATACATCTCAATGTAACAATATTACAATAAGAAGTGATGGTGATATATACATCTCAATGTAACAATATTACAATAAGAAGTGATGGTGATATATACATCTCAATGTAACAATATTACAATAAGAAGTGATGGTGATATATACATCTCAATGTATCAATATTACAATAAGTAGAGTGGTTTAGAAGTTCCTTTACTTTCATGGACTTCAGACGAGTACAGAACTACAGTGAAACAGCTATAGCGCAGCTACTACCAGTCTTTGGTATCAGGATTCTCTTTGGTAGTCACTACAAGGGTCAAGTCTGGCCAGGGACCTGATGGAGCTTGGCACTTGTGGGTTTGAATTTCCGCTAGGACAACCCATACAAAAATGGATAAAAGCATCTGCTAAATGGCATATATTATGTAGTATTTTGTGGAGCTGAGGGAAGCTCACCACCTGCTCAGGGACTATATAGGATAGACATAACCCTTTTGGCTACCCCTGGGTTGTATTCATTAGGCACCAAATGGAAGAAAATGGACTGAAAAAGAGAGGGACTATCTGGACTTGTCCAATAAGAATGAGTTTTTGTTTCTTCGTTGTAAAACATTTTCCAACATCACATGCCCTAGTGAATACGAACCTCATACATTTACAGAAATGTTGATTTGATTGAAGTGCCATGTCCCAGTCCTTCAGATAAAGGTAGTACAGTCAGGTCAAATGAATATCAAATGCGTTTGTAGACGTAGATGATATTGTTGCAGTTGGGACAGCTGTGATTCACGTCTTTACATGAGTCTACACAGAAAGGGATGGCGCAGCATGGCCAGCACCTAGAGGGTAAACAGTGGAGTTAATGAATTCTCTCTGTCAAAATGGTACCCTATTCCATAATTCACTAATTAAAGGTATGCCTATAGGCTTTAGTTGAGAGGGCTAACACTTGTGTGGTGCACGGGTTTCCTACCCCAGTCGGTCATATACACAGCATAGCATTACAGAATGATTTCTCTCACCCAACAATGAAGAGGCCACCACAGATAAGCCAGGTGAGCAGGCCAGAGTTGGTCTCTGTCTTGGTGACCACGTGCTGCTGGCAGTGGGGACACATGGTCGAACCTCCGACCTCCATCAGGCTAGGAGTCATTATTACCTGGGTCACTAAGGAGAGAGAGAGAGACACACACAAGTTTAGGAGACATTATTACAAGGGTCACTGAGGAGAGAGAGAGAGAGACAAGGTTAGGAGACATTATTGCATTTGTCACTGAGGAGAAAGAGAGAGAGAGACAAGGTTAGGAGACATTATTGCATTTGTCACAGGAGAAAGAGAGAGAGAGACACACAAGGTTAGGAGACATAATTACATGGATCACTGAGGAGAGAGAAAGTTAGGAGACATTATTACATGGGTCACTGAGGAGAGAGAGAGACACAAGGTTAGGAGACATTATTGCATTTGTCACAGGAGAAAGAGAGAGAGACAAGGTTAGGAGACATTATTACATGGATCACTGAGGAGAGAGAAAGGTAGGAGACATTATTACATGGGTCACTAAGGTTAGAGAAAGTTAGGAGACATTATTAGATGGGTCACTGAGGAGAGACAATGTTAGGAGACATTATTAAATGGGTCACAGAGAGAGAGACAAGGTTAGGAGACATTATTACATGGGTCAGTGAGGAGAAAGAGAGAGAATGTTAGGAGACATTATTACATGGGTCACTGAGGAGAGAGAATGTTAGGAGACATTATTCAATGGGTCACTGAGGAGAGAGACAAGGTTAGGAGACATTATTACATGGGTCAGTGAGGAGAAAGAGAGACAATGTTAGGAGACATTATTACATGGGTCACTGAGGAGAGAGACAATGTTAGGAGACATTACATGGGTCACTGAGGAGAAAGAGAGAGAGAGACAAGGTTAGGAGACATTATTACATGGGTCACTGAGGAGAGACAATGTTAGGAGACATTATTACATAGGTCACTGAGGAGAGAGACAATGTTAGGAGACATTTTTACATGGGTCAGTGAGGAGAAAGAGAGAGAATGTTAGGAGACATTATTACATGGGTCACTAAGGAGAGTCAAGGTAACCAAGTTCCCCATCAAGTTCAATTTTTTTCATGATTATTTTTCCTAACATTTCCCAATCTTTTATGTTTTTCTTCTATCCATCTTTCTTTTCTTGCCTCTTCCCATGTCATTTGTCTCTCTCACTTTCCGTCCATCCTTCTTTACAACTTTAAAAGGGGCACCGATGTGACACGGATTGGAGTGTAATTGAAGAGAGTAATGTAAAAGGAACTGTTTAGTGGATCATGAATACAACTTAAATTTCCCTTATCTAGAAAGACAGAAATAAATATGTGAAAGTCAATGCTGACACCTGGTGGTCTGCTGAGTACAACTGCGCTTTAGAAACTTTCTACACACATGCGCAAGTGCACGTGCACACACACACACAAACACAGTTGAATTGCACTTCCGGAATAGTAGCCCAAAGAGAATCAAATAACCTTCCCTTTCTAAAGACTAAATATTTACTCAGGCATCGTTTTGTTCTGCTAAACAGTTCTCCACAGCAGATAAGGTTATTTCCTTTGAACCAGTTTACTGTAGAATATTAACCTGTCGCAGACCTGTTTGTGCTCATTGTGACAATTGCAGCAATGGCGTTGTAGATTGCACATCTGGGACCAATGCTAGTCGAGTCTGCCTGAGAGCTGAGGAAGGAAAGCTGATCCAGGATCAGAGACCATTCATTCCCACCAGTCTGCTACACATTTTAGAGTGCCTCCAAATCAAATCAATCATGATTGGCTGGCACCTCTCTGGCACAGCACAATAACATCAGTGTTAGAGAAGGGTCACAACCCAAATGGGTGAGAGAGTCTGTGTCTCAAATGGCACTCTGTACCCTATATAGAGCACTAGTTTTGACCAGGACCCATAGGCCCACTATAAAGGGAATAGGGTTCCATTTGGGATACAAAGTCAGAGAGGAAAAGCCTCGTCCAAAACATGGATGGAAACATTAACTGGCTATCTTATGAATGGATGCACAGATGCTGCTTTCTGAACTTTGCATTCTGTAACTTCATATCCCCTGGTTTCCTGGAGTAGCTCTGACTGAGACATTATGTAACTTCATATCCCCTGGTTTCTCAGAGTAGCTCTGACTGAGACATTATGTAACTTCATATCCCCTGGTTTCCTGGAGTAGCTCTGACTGAGACATTATGTAACTTCATATCCCCTGGTTTTCCAGAGTAGCTCTGACTGAGACATTATATAACTTCATATCCCCTGGTTTCTCAGAGTAGCTCTGACAGACATTATGTAACTTCATATCCCCTGGTTTCCCAGAGTAGCTCTGACTGAGACATTATGTAACTTCAAATCCCCTGGTTTCTCAGAGTAGCTCTGACTGAGACATTATGTAACTTCATATCCCCTGGTTTCCCAGAGTAGCTGACTGAGACATTATTTAACTTCATATCCCCTGGTTTCTCAGAGTAGCTCTGACAGACATTATGTAACTTCATATCCCCTGGTTTCTAAGAGTAGCTCTGACAGACATTATGTAACTTCATATCCCCTGGTTTCCCAGAGTAGCTCTGACTGAGACATTATGTAACTTCATATCCCCTGGTTTCCTGGAGTAGCTCTGACTGAGACATTATGTAACTTCATATCCCCTGGTTTCTCAGAGTAGCTCTGACTGAGACATTATGTAACTTCATATCCCCTGGTTTCCCAGAGTAGCTGACTGAGACATTATTTAACTTCATATCCCCTGGTTTCTCAGAGTAGCTCTGACAGACATTATGTAACTTCATATCCCCTGGTTTCTCAGAGTAGCTCTGACAGACATTATGTAACTTCATATCCCCTGGTTTCCCAGAGTAGCTCTGACTGAGACATTATGTAACTTCATATCCCCTGGTTTCCCAGAGTAGCTCTGACTGAGACATTATATAACTTCATATCCCCTGGTTTCTCAGAGTAGCTCTGACAGACATTATGTAACTTCATATCCCCTGGTTTCCCAGAGTAGCTCTGACTGAGACATTATGTAACTTCAAATCCCCTGGTTTCTCAGAGTAGCTCTGACTGAGACATTATGTAACTTCATATCCCCTGGTTTCCCAGAGTAGCTGACTGAGACATTATTTAACTTCATATCCCCTGGTTTCTCAGAGTAGCTCTGACAGACATTATGTAACTTCATATCCCCTGGTTTCTCAGAGTAGCTCTGACAGACATTATGTAACTTCATATCCCCTGGTTTCCCAGAGTAGCTCTGACTGAGACATTATGTAACTTCATATCCCCTGGTTTCCTGGAGTAGCTCTGACTGAGACATTATGTAACTTCATATCCCCTGGTTTCTCAGAGTAGCTCTGACTGAGACATTATGTAACTTCATATCCCCTGGTTTCCCAGAGTAGCTGACTGAGACATTATTTAACTTCATATCCCCTGGTTTCTCAGAGTAGCTCTGACAGACATTATGTAACTTCATATCCCCTGGTTTCTCAGAGTAGCTCTGACAGACATTATGTAACTTCATATCCCCTGGTTTCCCAGAGTAGCTCTGACTGAGACATTATGTAACTTCATATCCCCTGGTTTCCTGGAGTAGCTCTGACTGAGACATTATGTAACTTCATATCCCCTGGTTTCTCAGAGTAGCTCTGACTGAGACATTATTTAACTTCATATCCCCTGGTTTCCCAGAGTAGCTCTGACTGAGACATTGTGTAACTTCATATCCCCTGGTTTCTCAGAGTAGCTCTGACTGAGACATTATGTAACTTCATATCCCCTGGTTTCTCAGAGTAGCTCTGTCTGAGACATTATGTAACTTCATATCCCCTGGTTTCTCAGAGCAGCTCTGACTGAGACATTATTTAACTTCATATCCCCTGGTTTCTCAGAGCAGCTCTGACTGAGACATTATATAACTTCATATCCCCTGGTTTCTCAGAGTAGCTCTGACTGAGACATTATGTAACTTCATATCCCCTGGTTTCTCAGACTAGCTCTGACAGACATTATGTAACTTCATATCCCCTGGTTTCCCAGAGTAGCTCTAACTTCATATCCCCTGGTTTCCTGGAGTAGCTCTGACTGAGACATTATGTAACTTCATATCCCCTGGTTTCTCAGAGTAGCTCTGACAGACATTATGTAACTTCATATCCCCTGGTTTCTCAGAGTAGCTCTGACAGACATTATGTAACTTTATATCCCCTGGTTTCTCAGACTAGCTCTGACAGACATTATGTAACTTCATATCCCCTGGTTTCTCAGAGCAGCTCTGACTGAGACATTATGTAACTTCATATCCCCTGGTTTCTCAGTGTAGCTCTGACTGAGACATTATGTAACTTCATACCCCCTGGTTTCTCAGAGTAGCTCTGACTGAGACATTATGTAACTTCATATCCCCTGGTTTCTCAGACTAGCTCTTACAGACATTATGTAACTTCATATCCCCTGGTTTCTCAGAGTAGCTCTGACTGAGACATTATGTAACTTCATATCCCCTGGTTTCTCAGAGTAGCTCTGTCTGAGACATTATGTAACTTCATATCCCCTGGTTTCTCAGAGTAGCTCTGACTGAGACATTATATAACTTCATATCCCCTGGTTTCTCAGAGTAGCTCTGACAGACATTATGTAACTTCATATCCCCTGGTTTCTCAGAGCAGCTCTGACTGAGACATTATGTAACTTCAAATCCCCTGGTTTCTCAGAGCAGCTCTGACTGAGACATTATGTAACTTCATATCCCCTGGTTTCCCAGAGTAGCTCTGACTGAGACATTATGTAACTTCATATCCCCTGGTTTCCTGGAGTAGCTCTGAATGAGACATTATGTAACTTCATATCCCCTGGTTTCTCAGAGTAGCTCTGACTGAGACATTATGTAACTTCATATCCCCTGGTTTCCTGGAGTAGCTCTGAATGAGACATTATTTAACTTCAAATCCCCTGGTTTCTCAGAGTAGCTCTGACTGAGACATTATGTAACTTCATATCCCCTGGTTTCCCAGAGTAGCTCTGACTGAGACATTATGTAACTTCATATCCCCTGGTTTCCTGGAGTAGCTCTGACTGATACATTATTTAACTTCATATCCCCTGGTTTCTCAGAGTAGCTCTGACTGAGACATTATGTAACTTCATATCCCCTGGTTTCTCAGAGTAGCTCTGACTGAGACATTATGTAACTTCATATCCCCTGGTTTCTCAGAGTAGCTCTGACTGAGACATTATGTAACTTCATATCCCCTGGTTTCTCAGAGTAGCTCTGACTGAGACATTATTTAACTTCAAATCCCCTGGTTTCTCAGAGTAGCTCTGACAGACATTATTTAACTTCATATCCCCTGGTTTCCCAGAGTAGCACTGACTGAGACATTGTAACTTCATATCCCCTGGTTTCTCAGAGTAGCTCTGACTGAGACCTCATTTAACTTCAAATCCCCTAGTTTCCCAGAGTAGCTCTGACTGAGACATTATGTAACTTCATATCCCCTCGTTTCCTGGAGTAGCTCTGACTGAGACATTATATAACTTCATATCCCCTGGTTTCTCAGAGTAGCTCTGACAGACATTATGTAACTTCATATCCCCTGGTTTCTCAGAGTAGCTCTGACTGAGACATTATGTAACTTCATATCCCCTGGTTTCCCAGAGTAGCTCTGACTGAGACATTATGTAACATCATATCCCCTGGTTTCCTGGAGTAGCTCTGACTGAGACATTATGTAACTTCATATCCCCTGGTTTCCTGGAGTAGCTCTGACTGAGACCTCATTTAACTTCAAATCCTCTGGTTTCTCAGAGTAGCTCTGACTGAGACATTATATAACTGAATATGTTCACATTTTCTTCTGAATGCGCTGTGCCGGGCAACCGGACAAAACGATACTGTTTCAGTCTGAACTATGTACAGCTATTGTTGGAGGGGGCAGTTTGGGTCAATTCCGGGGCAATAATTATATTCAGGTCACAAGTTGAGGTCACAAGTTGTGTTCAAACATGTAATCTCATGCATTTGGGTTACTCTTCGAGTAAGTTCCTTATTTAGCTTGCATTGACTCCTTTGATTATGTTGTGTGGGTGTGTGTGTGTGTGTGTAGTCCCCACAAGTATAGTAAACAAACCAAAATGTGACCAACTGGGGACATTTTGTTAGTCCTGTTAGAATTAGTGTTAGGGTAAGAATTAGGTTTAGGGTTAGGCGCTAGGGTTAGTTTTAGGGTCAGGGTTAATAGCTAGGGTTACGTTTGGGGTTAGGGTTAGGGGTTAGAGTTAAGGTTAGGGGTTAGGGAAAATATGATTTTTAATGGGACTGAATTTTGTGTCCCCACAAGGTTAGCTGTACATCACTCTGTGTGTGGTGGAAGTGGAAGTATCAACTCACCAACTGGCACCGGTCCACCTGGTCCAGAGGTGTACTGTGGTGGAGGTGTGTACACACCTGCTTGGGGACCTTGAATAGGAGAGTAAGATCCCAATCACAATGTGGTCACAATGCAATGAACGTGTTATTACTATACCACCACGTACTGTGGAATAAGATTGTACCTAGTGGTGGAAATGGACTTGATTAAAGGGAGTTTTACATTTAAGGGAGTTTCACAGTTTTATGTAGATAGTTTTCTGACCTCGAAAGCAGTCTGTTGTTGAAGGTTGCTCGCTCAGACTCCTTTCAAGGTAAGGAATTTTTTTTATTCTAAATATGTAACATTGCTGAACTATCATTTTAACTGGGTTAACCCACAAAGGGGGGCCTGGGGGCAAACTGATTCAGATAATTGCACCATATCATCAACAAAATTCACCCCCAGTGAAATTCATTTCCAGTTCCAAATGGGTTCCACCCCATTTCCAGTTCCAAATGGGTTCCACCCCATTTCCAGTTCCAAATGGGTTCCACCCCATTTCCAGTTCCAAATGGGTTCCACCCCATTTCCAGTTCCAAATGGGTTCCACCCCATTTCCAGTTCCAAATGGGTTCCACCCCATTTCCAGTTCCAAATGGGTTCCACCCCATTTCCAGTTCCAAATGGGTTCCACCCCATTTCCAGTTCCAAATGGGTTCCACCCCATTTCCAGTTCCAAATGGGTTCCACCCCATTTCCAGTTCCAAATGGGTTCCACCCCATTTCCAGTTCCAAATGGGTTCCACCCCATTTCCAGTTCCAAATGGGTTCCACCCCATTTCCAGTTCCAATGGGTTCCACCCCATGTTCTTCCCTTGATAAGAGCTTGTTTACATATGTCTGGATAAGAGCATGTACTGTGATAAATGACTAGAATGTGCATAGCTAAATATAATGGTCAGGGTTTATTGTGTGCGTAGGTGTTTGCCTGTTTTTCCACACATATCTGGCACCACACATTATTGACATTGAAGGGGAGTGTTTCCAAAGTGGTGTTACAAAATAGTACTTGAAGGATGTAAGTGTTTTCTGTGCTGTAATCCAAAACACAATCAATATGATTCAAAGGAGGAGAAAGAACACAGAACTTTTTAAACAGTATGTTCATACTTTATATTGTGCTCGAATGGTTTGGGAGAACTGAAGAAATAGGGTACTTTCCAATGCCTCCATTCTCCACCAGTGTAGCCAAAGAGCAGGACAGACAGACATACAGACAACCGCCAATCAAGCTGTTTGTTGTTGTTGTGTGTTCTTACTTGGCTTGGGCTGATTGTATCATATCTACAGTGGTTGCCACAAGGGGCAGAGAACGTTCAATTCATCTCCATAGACCCAAATGTGTATTTTAAAAGAGTTTGTTGTGTGTCCTGTCGTCTTTAAGATGGAGTTGATAATGGCAAAGAAAAAATATAGAAACAAACATTCTAAGCTAGAGGTATTTTTTGTTGCAAAAACTCATGTGAAAATGCTTGGTTCTCACATGCAGAATATACAGTAAATCCAGCCTTCTGAAGTACAATAGTAGACACTCACCTCCCTGGTAGGGACCAGGCTGGAACCCTGGTTGTGGAGGACCAGGGGAGGCAGGATATCCGCCTGGGGGCTGGGGGTACAAGCCTGGCTGGGGGCCCTGGCCCGTGGCTATCCCCCCATAGTTCATGGGAGGTTCTGGGTGAGGGGCAGAAGTACCATCCCCGGGATAACCTTTCTCCATCTCGACTGATCTCCACCTGCAATGAGGGAAACTGTTGGTTGTGTTTATTTATTTATATCCCCATTAGCTTTTGCAGAAGTATCAGCTACTCTTCCTGGGGGTCCACAATAAAACAAAAACATGAATAGTAAAAAAAACACACTGACACACTGATACCCTACAGAAAGACTTCATGGTATGTTGCCTGAAAATAAATATGTCTGGGCCTCCTGAGTGGTGCAGTGGTCTAAGGCACTGCATCGCAGTGCTAGCTGTGCCACTAGAGATTCTGGGTTTGAGACCAGGCTCTGTCGCAGCCGGCTGAGACCGGGAGACCCATGGGGTGGCGTACAATTGGCCCGCCGTCGTCTGGGTTAGGGGAGGGTTTGACTGGCAGGGATGTCCTTATCCCTTTGCGCACTAGTGACTCCTGGTTAAGAGGGCATTGTGTGAAGAAGCAGTGCGGCTTGGTTGGGTACTGTTTCGGAGGACGCACGGCTCTCGACCTTTGCCTCTCCCGAGTCTGTACGAGAGTTGCAGAGATGAGAAAATACTGTAACTACCAATTGGATACCACGAAATCGGGGAGAAAAGGGGTAAAAAGTAAATAAAATAAATCTGACAATGTTTTTAAGAAGTCCTATGAAACATTATAAGACTAATAAAAATGATTTATTTTGAGCCTATAGGCTACATGAAATCAAAATGTATTTTGTTTGTTAAACACACTTACCCTGACCACTGTCAACAACTATATATGTTATGGTAGGCTAAGAATATAATGGAATATAACGGAATAAAATACAAATAATATTTTTCCATCACAGGAACATGTGGAACCACTGTCTAAAATCCACATTTCATCTCTTTTTCAACCTCTGCAGGTTTTGGAGTTGTCTATACATGATCGAGCAAAATCATGCACTTAATTTAGGCTACATTATTGCATGACAAATGGTTCTGATCAGTGATAATCAAATCAAATAGTATTAGTCACATGCGCCGAATACAACCTTACAGTGAAATGCTTACTTACGAGCCCCTAACCAACAATACAGTTTTAAAAAATACAGATAAGAATAAGGAATAAAAGTAACAAGTAATTAAAGATCAGATAGATGAGAAAACAAATAGATAAGCTATACCACCTTCACTTATTTGCCCAGCCAGAGAATTAACCAAATATACACACAGAGATTCAGTGAAACAAAATCACATTGATGAAGACAAGTCAAAGGTTTTTTGCCAGTAGTAGGTCTAGGCTACTAAGCGACTGAAGAGGAAAATAATCGATTTATTAAGCTACATTCGCATGTTGGCAAAATGTTCTGATCATGGGCAATAAATGAGCCAACTTGACAAGATGATCATGAGCAGCACTCACCTCAACGTAGCTAACATTTCCACAACCTAGCTGTGGCCTATAACCAATATCCAAACGGAGCCTCAGTGAAAAGAAAATAAATCTGACATTAATTGAATTATTAAGACCAGTCCCCACTCGTCTCAGAGCAGCCCGAAACGGCACTGAAGTTGACCACACGCAGCAGGCTATTGCTTCAATAAAATGTATTATAACAATTGGATGACTTTGGGAGTTTCAGTAAGCAACAATTTGATGCCTTCAATTGAATTAGCCTACTTTTATTCAAATATTTTGGTCATTCGGTGATATTCATTCCCAAAGTAATTCTTTATGGATCCATCCAGTTGTGGTTATTAAGAAACAGTGCATATGGTGGTGGGCTTTGCGAAGATGGATGAAGTGACATGCCTCGCAAAGTTCAGAAAGGAAGATAGTAGTAATGACCACTGCCTAGCAACCATCAAGAACTTAAAAATCTTGGCACACCCATCCCTTTAGCGGGATCATTTGTCAATATCCGCTGATTTGCAGAGCGCCAAATTTAATTTTCATGAAATCACAATGCAATATACCAAAACACAGCTTAGCTTGTTAATCCACCTGGCGTGTAAGATTTCAAAAAACCTTTACAGCGAAAGCTATCCAAGCGTTTATGTTAGGACAGCTCTCTCAGCAGACAAAACATTAAACAGCAAAGTAGATTGCTTTTCTGACTTTCTTGACCAATCAAATTAATCGCTTAAGATCATCCGATGATCTTCGGATGTTTGCACTCACGAGACTCCCAGTTACACAATAAATGTTAGTTTTGTTCCATAAAGATTTTTTTTTATAGCCAAAAACCTCCATTTGGTTGGCGCGTTTTGTTCAGTAATCCACAGGCTCGTGCAGGTCACGACGGGCAGACGAAAATTCCAAATAGTATCCGTAAAGTTCATAGAAACATGTCAAACGTTTTTTTATAATCAATCCGCAGGTTGTTTTTACAATAAATAATCGATAATATTTCAACCGGACTTTAGCTTTTTCAATAGGAGAGAGAGAGAGAGAGAGAGAGAGCGAGAGAGAGAGAGAAAAGGTCTGCTCCAAGCTGTTGGTGCATGCAAAACTCTGGAGACACCCAGCTATGCACTGACGCAATGTGATCATTCTCTCTAATTTTTCAGAAAGAAAGCCTGAAACTATGTCTAAAGATTGTTCACACCATGTGGAATCCATAGGCAAAGGAATCTGGTTGATATCCCTTTAAATGGAGGGAAGGCATGCAATGGAACAGAGGTTTCAAAATAACAGCACTTCCTAGTTGGATTTTCCTCAGGTTTTCGCCTGCAATATCAGTTCTGTTATACTCACTCACAGACAATATTTTGACTGTTTTGGAAACTTTAGAGTGTGTTCTATCTGCCAATTATATGCATATTCTAGCTTCTGGGCCTGACAAATAGGCAGTTTCATTTCGGTACGTTTTTCATCCAAACATCAAAATACTGCCCCTTAGTCTCAAGAGGTTATTAAGAGTGTAGTGCATGCCAATGTCGCCTCAGCATTACGGCTACATTTCATACTAAGCCATAGGCAGAACTTTACCACAATCATGACTAGGCCAGTTCGCGGAAATAAAAGGCTTTGATACCGGCTACACCTTTCAGACATAGAGAAAAGGTGAAACAAAGTTGGAGGGATGATAAAGTCAGCGGGATGCTAAAGTTGGTGGTAAAATTTATTGGTTTGACAAGGACAGTGATACAAATTTAAAATACAATGATATACAAACAACTAAAGCATAATACGAACAATGCAACTAAAAAATGTTGTGTGTGTTAGAGTGCGTCTGTGTGTGCATGTGTTTGTGTGCGTGTCCACATACAGTCCCTGCCGTTCCATATGTTTTTTAATCTGTTTTTAAAAGGTATTTAGCTTTTTGCTTTAGTAATTGGAGATGGATCGATTATGGCTCTGTTGCCGTGAATTCATGTTGGACTTTGGGACTGTGAAGAGACCCCTGGTGGCATGTCCTGTAGATTGGCTGAGTGATTAACCAACATATTTTATTTTTTAATAACTAATAATTAGTTATTAAACAACTAATTGACCGAAGTTGGTTCAATTTAGTTTTTTTTTTTTTGTGAGCCGAACACGTCATTTCTCTAGAGAGAAATTAAATAATTAACGAGAGAAATCAAGTTAAGAATCATGTGGGATGCTGGGCTGAAGGGAGTTTTTATTAAGCAAATATTCAAAGAAATACAGTGCAGAAATGTGGTAATTAACTGCAATGATCATAATCCATTGTGCCAGTTTTTCTTTTAGCTCAAAGACAGATAAGAGAGGAAGAGATGAACCAAGTGCGTTTCTATGGGCTTATTTTGGACTTTTCACCTGCCTTAGGGGAAAAATACTCTCATTGTTATGGCATCGTCATTGTATATGGATCTCTGGAAGGATACTCTTTTAAGCCTGCTAAATTAGGTTTGATGCACACAGACCACATCAATGAGGAATGTACGACAGGGACAGAGACAGTTTGTGAAAAAGTATACCTTATCTACTTTGACAAACGAGTAAAATGATTGATGTCAGACAGCTCTGCAGCATATAATGCCTTTAGAAACTATTCAGACCCCTTTCTCAACATTTTGTTACTTTACAGTGTTATTCCTCAGCAATCTACGCACAATACACCATAATGACAAAGCGAAAACATTTTATTTTTTATGTTTGCAAATTTATTCAAAATAAAAAAAATAGGTATTCAGACCCTTTTCTATGAGACTCGAAATTGAGCTCAGGTGCATCCTGTTTCCATTGATCATTCTTGAGATGTTTCTACAACTTGATTAGAGTCCACCTGTGGTAATTCAATTGTTTGGACATTATTTGGAAAGGCACACACCTGTCTATATAAGGACCCACAGTTGATATTGCATGTCAGAGCAAAAACCAAGCCATGAATTCAAAGGAATTCATGGCTTGTTGAGACACAGATCTGCGGAAGGGTACCAAAAATGTTCTGCAGCATTGAAGGTCCCTAAGAACAGTGGCAAGCAATGCAGATGTAGAAACACCAAGACTCCTCCTAGAACTGGCCGCCCGGCCAAACTGAGCAATCGAGGGAGAAGGGCCTTGGTCAGGGAGCTCACAGAGTTCCTCTGTGGAGATGGGAGAAACTTTCAGAAGGACAACCATCTCTGCAGCACTCCACCAATCTGGCCTTTATGGTATAGTTGCCAGACGGAAGCCCCTCAGCAAAAGGCACATGACAGCCAACTTGGGGTTTGCCAAAAGGCGCCTAAAGACTATCAGACCATGAGAAACAAGATTCTCTGGTCTGATGAAACCAAGATTGAATACTTTGGCCTGAATGCCAAGCGTCATGTCTGGAGGAAACCTGGCACCATCCATATGGTGAATCATGGTGTTGGCAGAATCATGCTGTGGGGATGTTTTTCAGCTGCAGGGACTGGGAGAATAGTCAGGATCAAGGAAACGATGAACGTAACAAAGTACAGAGAGATCCTTGATGAAAACCTGCTCCAAAGCGCTCAGGACCTCAGACTGGGGTGAAGGTTCACCTTTCAAAAGGACAACGACCCTAAACACACAGCCAAGACAACACAGGAGTGGCTTCGGGACAAGTCTCTGAAATGTCCTTGAGTGGCCCAGCCAGAGCCTGAACTTGAGGGAAAGATGAATGGAGAAAAGTACAGAGATTAATGAAAACCTGCTGAAGAGTGCTCAGGACCTCAGACTGGGGCAAAGGTTCACCTTCCAACAGAACAATGACCCTAAGCACACAGCCAAGACAATGGAGGAGTGGCTTCAGGACAAGTCTCAATGTCCTTGAGTGGCCCAGCCAGAGCCCAGACTTCAACCCGATCGAACATCTCTGGAGAGACCTGAAAATAGCTGTGCAGTGACGCTCCCCATCCAACTTGACAGAGCTTGAGAGGATCTGCAGAGAAAAATGGGAGAAACTCCAAATACAGGTGTGCCATGCTTGTAGCGTCATACCCAAGAAGACTCAATGCTGTAATCGCTGCCAAAGGTGCTTCAACAAAGTACTGAGTAAAGGGTCTGAATACTTATGTAAATGTGATATTTCAGTTTTCTATTTTTAATAAAATATCAAACATTAAAAAACTGTTTTTGCTTTGTCACGATGGAGTATTATGTGTAGATTGATGAGAAAAAAACGATTTTATAAATTTTAGAATAAGGCTGTAACATAACAAAATGTGGAAAAGGTAAAGCGGACTGAATACTTTCGGAAGGCACTCTACATAGGCAGGGTAGCTAAATAGTATTAGTAAAGACAGTACTGTACTGGGACCACATAACTTTCTTTAGATGGCCTCGCTGGATGACTGCTACTGCCTGAGCAGAGATTAGATGATTCATTTAAGGAACAAAAAATAATAAAGTCAAATAAAAACCAAGAAGCAGTTCATCTCTAATCCACCCCTTAACCAGGAAAGACTGGAATGCATCTTGTTGATGTTAGGTATGTGTGCAGTTAAGGGCAAGGTGTGCTGTTATGCTTTGAACCAGCTATAGCTTTGCTAGGTATTTTCTGAACTTGACCATATTACTGGACAGTAATCGAGACCAGAGCCTTAACAACTCCCTGGCTTTGGGTGCTGACATATAGAGTGTATAATCATCCACATACAGTCATTCTAGCTTTGTGTAAGACCAGTGGCAATTCATTGGTAAAAATAGAGAAAAGTGATGGCCCAAGGCAACTGCCCTGAGGGACACCACATTGTACATGTCGGATGTTCAAAAAGTTTTCATTGGGTTCTATTGGATAAATAACTCTCCAACAATGTTATGGCAGGTGATGTAAAGCCAAAGCAAGTGAGTTTCTTCAATACCAATTTATGATCAATAACATGATAAGCTGCACTGAAATCTAACAATACAGCTCCAACTATTATATTATCATCATCAATCTATTTTAACCAATCACCTGTCCCCTAAGTCAGTGCAGTACAAGTTGAGTGCCCTTCTCTATATACATGCTGAAAATCAGTAGTTAACTCTGGAAAAACAGCATTGTATTTGGTTGAACACAATTCTCTCCATCAGTTTACTAAGAACAGGCAGCAAACTGATTGGGCGGCTGTTAGAGCCAGCAAAGGGTGTTTTACTATTTTTAGGAAATGGAATTCAGGTAGCTTCCTTCCACACCTGTGGACACGCACTCCTTTAGGCTTTGGTTAAAGATATAGCAAATAGTGGTGACAATCCAGTCTGCTACCATTCTCAATAGTATCCCATCAAGATTGTCTTCACCTGGTGGTTTATCATTAGTGATGGTTAACAATAGTTTTTCCACCTCTCCTACACTAACTTGACCAAATTCAAAACAATAACCCTTCTATTTCATTATTAGATATTTTATACAAAAATATGACAGTTCCCTGTTCAGTGTTGTCATTTCCCTTCTGAGGTTTTCCACTTCACTAGTGAGAGTCATTGAAATGATTGGCAACACCAAAAGGTTTTGTTGTAAATGACCCATCAACTTCAATGAACAATGGAGATTAATTGGGTTTTCAGCACATGTTATCAGTTTAGGTACTCCAAAGTATTTTTCCATTGTGTTTTATGTCATTTATCTTGGTTTGGTAATATAATTTATTATTTTTGTTAAGCTTAGTCACAACATTTCTCAATTGACAGTATGTCAACCAATAACCTGAGCAGCTCTTTAGAATCACATCTTTGAACCATACAATTTGTCAATGCATCATCAATTCAGGGGGCTCTACAGTTCTCACAGTTGATTTCTTGCACATCAACAATTTGCATAAATCATTTTACAAATACTTCCAGTTCTGCATCTGGATTCACTTCCCCATACGCATCAGATCAACATAAATGTTTAACATCTTCAACAAAAGAGTCCTGAGAAAATATTTTGTATGATCTCTTAGAGCTTACTTTTGGCCCAACCTTTGGCTTTCCTTGTTATTGTCACAGTGTTATGGTCACTACAGCCAATGTTGTTGTGTTGCATTATATTATTATGTTGTATTAAGCACCTGGTCAGAGTTTCTATACCTACCATACTTATTTCCATCTCCTTTTTCTTCCTACCACACTTCCTGCGGGTTGCCATGACAACTTCTCACAAAAAACATGCGTTTGTTTACCTATAGCTACTCCTACACAACTCTTATTCTATAATTTTTCTTAAAAGAAAAAGTGAATGTGAAACAATGGGGTCAATTGCTGTAGAATACTAAGGAGGAAGTGGAAAACTATGTTTTTCCTCATCTCTCAATAGTGTGTGACTATCCTATGACCATCTGTCTTTGAAGCCCAGGCTTTAGCTCAGTGGACAAACAGTCTTATGGTGTTGTTGAGTGGTGATAAATGTCACAGATCTCACAAAAACTTCCCTTGTACTTTTCTAGACTGGGGTTCTTGAATTGTGGAACTGAAATGTGAGCCAGTTCCCTATTATCTGGTCTAACCAATGAAACACTTCAGACAATAACACATTGGGGTTGTTAAGGGGGTCCCAGAAGAGACTTAACTCAAGCATGTAGAGAAACAGTAGCGACCATTGTCCCTCATCTAAAAAAATGGCACAGAGTAAATGGCAGCAGTTTTACGAGCACCTAACCAATTGCGCTATGTGGTTTTTTTTTGCGTTATTTGTAACTTATTTTGTTCATAATGTTCTGTCACCGTATCTTAATGCAGAAAATAGCTTCTGGATATCAGGACAGCGATCACTCACCTCGGATTAGACAAAGATTTTTTTTTCGTCAACAAGCAGGACTCAGAGGACATTCTTCGAACACCCGACAAGGTCAACATCCCCGTTATTGGCAAGAGAAAGAGATGCAGGTACAGAGGTCACAGGGCAGGGTGCCTCGTAAGGATCCGCAGAAGGCGAGTGGGAAAGCTTCCGCTACCGTCAATATTACGTGCCAACGTACAATCATTGGACAATAAATTAGATGAGGTACGATCATCAATATCCTACCAACGAGACATCAAAAAATTGTATCATCTTATGATTCATGGAATCGTGGCTGAATGATGACATGGATATTCAGCTAGCGGGATATACGTTGCACTGGCTAGATAGAACAGCACACTATTTGTAAGACACAGTAAGACACTATTTGCCATCTATACTTTTCGTGGCTGTTTATTTACCACCACAGACAGATGCCAGCACTAAGACTGCACTCAGTCAGCTGTATAAGGAAATAAGCAAACAGGAAACTGCTCACTCAGAGGCGGCACTCCTGGTGGCTGGGGACTTTAATGCAGGAAAACTTAAATCATTTTTACCTCATTTCTATCAACATGTTAAACGTGCAACCAGAGGGAAAATAACTCTAGATCACATGTACTCCACACACAGAGACACGTACAAAGCTCTCCCTCACCCTCCATTTGGTAAATATGACCACAATTCTATCCCCCCGATTCCTGCTTACAAGCAAAAATCAAGCAGGGAGCACCAGTGACTCGGTCTATAAAAAGTGGTCAGATGAAGCAGATGCTAAACTATAGGACTGTTTTGCTATCACAGACTGGAACATGTTCCAGGATTCTTCCAATGGCATTAACGAGTACACCACATCAGTCACTGGCTTTATCAATAAGTGCATCGAGGACGTCATCCCCAAAGTGACCGTACGTACATACCCCAACCAAAAGCCATGGATTACAGGCAACATTAGCACTGAGCTAAAGGGTAGAGCTGCCGCTTTAAGGTGCGGGACTCTAACAAGAAGCGTATAAGAAATCCTGCCATGCCCTCAGACGAACCATCAAACAGGCAAAGTGCCAATACAGGGCTAAGATTGAATCATATTACACCAGCTCCGATACTCATCTTATGTGGCAGGGCTTGCAAACTATTACAGACTACAAAGGGAAGCACAGCCGCAAGCTGCGCAGTGACATGAGCCTACCAGATGAGCTAAATCACTTCTACGCTCGCTTCGAGGCAAGCAACACTGAGCCATGCATGAGAGCATCAGATGTTCCGGACGACTGTGTGATCCCGCTCTCCGTAGCCGACGTGAGTAAGTCCTTTAAGCAGGTCAACATTCACAATTACCAGGACGTGTACCCCGAGCATGTGCTGACCAACTGGCAGGTGTCTTCACTGACATTTTCAACATGTCCCTGATTGAGTCTGTAATACCAACATGTTTCAAGGAGACCACCATAGTCCCTGTGCCCAAGAACACTAAGGCAACTTGCATAAATGACTACAGACCCATAGCATTCATGTCCGTAGCCATGAAGTGCATTGAAAGGCTGGTAATTGCTCACATCAACACCATCATCCCAGAAACCATAGACCCACTCCAATTTGCATACCACCCAACAGATCCACAGATGATGCAATCTCTATTGCACTTCACACTGCCCTTTTCCACCTGGACAAAAGGAACACCTACGTGAGAAATCTATTAAATTGACTACAGCTCAGTGTTCAACACCATAGTACCCTCAAAGCTCATCACTAAGCTAAGGATCCTGGGATTAAACATCTCCCTCTGCAACTGGATCCTGGACTTCCTGACGGGCCACCCCCAGGTGGTAAGAGTAGGTAGCAACATATTTGCCACACTGATCCTCAACACTGGAGCCCCTCAGGGGTGCGTGCTCAGTCCCCTCCTGTACTCCCTGTTAACCCACAACTGCATGCCCAAGCACAACTCCGACACCATCATTAAGTTTGTAGACGACGTGACAGTGGTAGGCCTGATCATCAACAACGATGAGACCGCCTATAGGGAGGAGGTCAGAGACCTGGCCAGGTGGTGCCAGAATAACAACCTATCCCTCAACGTAACCAAGACTAAGGAGATGATTGTGGACTACAGGAAAAGGAGGACCGAGCACGCCCCCATTCTCATCGACAGGGCTGTAGTGGAGCAGGTTGAGAGCTTCATGTTCCTTGGTGTCCACATCACCAACAAATTAGAATGATCCAAACACACCAAGACAGCTGTGAAGAGGGCACAACAAACCCTATTCCCCCTCAGGAAACTCAAAAGATTTGACATGGGTCCTCAGATCCTCAAAAGGTTCTACAGCTGCAACATCGAGAGCATCTTGACTGGTTGCATCACTGCCTGGTACGGCACCTGCTCGGCCTCTGACCGCAAGGCACTACAGAGGGTAGTGCGTACGGCCCAGTACATCACTAGGGCTAAGCTGCCTGCCATCCAGGACCTCTACACCAGGCGGTGTCAGTGGAAGGCCCTAAACATTGTCAAAGACCCCAGCCACCCCAGTCATAGACTGTTCTCTCTACTTCCGCATGGCAAGCGGAACCGGAGCTCCAGTCTAGGACTAAAAGGCTTCTCAACAGCTTTTACCCCCAAGCCATAAGACTCCTGAACAGATCATCAAATGGCTACCCAGACTATTTGCATTGTGTCCCCCCCATCTCCTCTTTTCAGCTGCTGCTACTCTCTTTTTATCATATATGCATAGTCACTTAAACTATACATTCATGTACATACTACCTTAAATTAGTCCGACTAACCGGTGCACATTGGCTAGCCTGAAGGTGGGGTTCGCCCAGGGAGCCATACAACCTAGAACCACCACTGCTCATTAGTCTGTACTACTATAAGGTCATTACTAACCCACCTGTTTAAACAAATCAACTTAATATCAAGCATTTTACTGGCTGAATCAGGTGGTGTTAGTGATGGGCAAGAACAAATATGTGCACCTCTGTTGAGCCCCAGAACCAGGATAAAGAAACCCTGCTATATGTTAATACTCCCACGTCTCGTTCATCACTCGGCTTATAAGTAAGCTTGGAAATTGAGGCAAGCTATATGTGATCTGGCTGCTGTATAAACCCATTAAGAAGGAGTAATGTTGTAAATGTTGCCTTGAGACAGTGGACTCCCCCTGTTTCCCTCCCTATGTCCCTCTATCTCTCCTCTTATTGATTAGATAAAGCCTCTGGATAACCTACTAAAGCTTTCACATTATCTAAATGGTGTACTTGGACATGGATGAAGTAGTGCATCTGTATTGTAGTGAATAATACATCTGCATTCTGAAGTAGTGTATCTGTATTGTAGTGAATAATACATCTGCATTCTGAAGTAGTGTATCTGTATTGTAGTGAATAATACATCTGCATTCTGAAGTAGTGTATCTGTATTGTAGTGAATAATACATCTGCATTCTGAAGTAGTGTATCTGTATTGTAGTGAATAATACATCTGCATTCTGAAGTAGTGCATCTGTATTGTAGTGAATAATACATCTGCATTCTGAAGTAGTGTATCTGTATTGTAGTGAATAATACATCTGCATTCTGAAGTAGTGTATCTGTATTGTAGTGAATAATACATCTGCATTCTGAAGTAGTGCATCTGTATTGTAGTGAATAATACATCTGCATTCTGAAGTAGTGCATCTGTATTGTAGTGAATAATACATCTGCATTCTGAAGTAGTGTATCTGTATTGTAGTGTATTGTAGTGAATAATACATCTGCATTCTGAAGTAGTGCATCTGTATTGTAGTGAATAATACATCTGCATTCTGAAGTAGTGCATCTGTATTGTAGTGAATAATACATCTGCATTCTGAAGTAGTGTATCTGTATTGTAGTGAATAATACATCTGCATTCTGAAGTAGTGCATCTGTATTGTAGTGAATAATACATCTGCATTCTGAAGTAGTGTATCTGTATTGTAGTGTATTGTAGTGAATAATACATCTGCATTCTGAAGTAGTGTATCTGTATTGTAGTGAATAATACATCTGCATTCTGAAGTAGTGTATCTGTATTGTAGTGAATAATACATCTGCATTCTGAAGTAGTGTATCTGTATTGTAGTGAATAATACATCTGCATTCTGAAGTAGTGTATCTGTATTGTAGTGAATAATACATCTGCATTCTGAAGTAGTGTATCTGTATTGTAGTGTATTGTAGTGAATAATACATCTGCATTCTGAAGTAGTGTATCTGTATTGTAGTGAATAATACATCTGCATTCTGAAGTAGTGCATCTGTATTGTAGTGAATAATACATCTGCATTCTGAAGTAGTGTATCTGTATTGTAGTGAATAATACATCTGCATTCTGAAGTAGTGTATCTGTATTGTAGTGAATAATACATCTGCATTCTGAAGTAGTGTATCTGTATTGTAGTGAATAATACATCTGCATTCTGAAGTAGTGCATCTGTATTGTAGTGAATAATACATCTGCATTCTGAAGTAGTGTATCTGTATTGTAGTGAATAATACATCTGCATTCTGAAGTAGTGTATCTGTATTGTAGTGAATAATACATCTGCATTCTGAAGTAGTGTATCTGTATTGTAGTGTATTGTAGTGAATAATACATCTGCATTCTGAAGTAGTGTATCTGTATTGTAGTGAATAATACATCTGCATTCTGAAGTAGTGCATCTGTATTGTAGTGAATAATACATCTGCATTCTGAAGTAGTGTATCTGTATTGTAGTGAATAATACATCTGCATTCTGAAGTAGTGTATCTGTATTGTAGTGAATAATACATCTGCATTCTGAAGTAGTGTATCTGTATTGTAGTGAATAATACATCTGCATTCTGAAGTAGTGTATCTGTATTGTAGTGTATTGTAGTGAATAATACATCTGCATTCTGAAGTAGTGTATCTGTATTGTAGTGAATAATACATCTGCATTCTGAAGTAGTGTATCTGTATTGTAGTGAATAATACATCTGCATTCTGAAGTAGTGTATCTGTATTGTAGTGAATAATACATCTGCATTCTGAAGTAGTGTATCTGTATTGTAGTGTATTGTAGTGAATAATACATCTGCATTCTGAAGTAGTGTATCTGTATTGTAGTGAATAATACATCTGCATTCTGAAGTAGTGTATCTGTATTGTAGTGTATTGTAGTGAATAATACATCTGCATTCTGAAGTAGTGTATCTGTATTGTAGTGTATTGTAGTGAATAATACATCTGCATTCTGAAGTAGTGTATCTGTATTGTAGTGAATAATACATCTGCATTCTGAAGTAGTGTATCTGTATTGTAGTGAATAATACATCTGCATTCTGAAGTAGTGTATCTGTATTGTAGTGTATTGTAGTGAATAATACATCTGCATTCTGAAGTAGTGTATCTGTATTGTAGTGTATTGTAGTGAATAATACATCTGCATTCTGAAGTAGTGTATCTGTATTGTAGTGAATAATACATCTGCATTCTGAAGTAGTGTATCTGTATTGTAGTGAATAATACATCTGCATTCTGAAGTAGTGTATCTGTATTGTAGTGAATAATACATCTGCATTCTGAAGTAGTGTATCTGTATTGTAGTGAATAATACATCTGCATTCTGAAGTAGTGTATCTGTATTGTAGTGAATAATACATCTGCATTCTGAAGTAGTGCATCTGTATTGTAGTGAATAATACATCTGCATTCTGAAGTAGTGTATCTGTATTGTAGTGAATAATACATCTGCATTCTGAAGTAGTGTATCTGTATTGTAGTGAATAATACATCTGCATTCTGAAGTAGTGTATCTGTATTGTAGTGTATTGTAGTGAATAATACATCTGCATTCTGAAGTAGTGTATCTGTATTGTAGTGAATAATACATCTGCATTCTGAAGTAGTGTATCTGTATTGTAGTGAATAATACATCTGCATTCTGAAGTAGTGCATCTGTCTTGTAGTGAATAATACATCTGCATTCTGAAGTAGTGCATCTGTATTGTACAGTAAAGCTGTTAGTATGGTTGTGTTTTTCAATATTATGAAATTGCTTACTGTAACTGTATATTCAAGCTATATTAAGTTGAGTCTATACAGTAAACATAGTGTGTATGAGGTTGTGTGTCAGTGTTTAAACTCTACCAGTGGAGGCTGCTGACAGGAGGACGGCTCATAATAATGTCTGGAACGGAGTGAATGGAATGGCATCCAACACATGGAAACCTTGTGTTTGATATTTTATTTTTATACCATTACACTCATTCCGCTCCAGCCATTACCACGAGCCATCCTCCCCAATTAAGGTGCCACCAACCTCCTGTGCACTCTACCCTGAGTTGGCTCCTACTCAGAGTAAATACGGCCAGTCAATTTCCTCCAGCTCGGTGCTATCTCATCATGTTTTCATGAACTCACACCAACAATTTTAGTACACAAGTAGTGCCACACCCTAACAAGGATTTCCTCATGACTAACTGTAGATGACAGAAAGACATTCCCTTTCAACACAGTCATTTTAACAGCTTCTCCTCTCTTCTCATAATAATACTATTTAACAGAGGACAGACCAACATAAATCTCTCCTATAACACAAATACTGCTGTAGAAAACAGGATAAAATACAGATGTTGGATCTTAATTTGACCAGTTTGCTACAGCAGGGAAAATATCCTACAGCAACAGTAAATGTGAACTATAATGTAGATTATAATTAAATGGACGTTTTGTAGGGGTTGATACTTTTCAAAGTGGAAATTTCAAACGTTTAAGTTCTCCAGCAAGAGGGTGATCAAATTAAGATCCTACATGTGTAGGCTCCATACAAGATGAATTAGTAGACAAACATTTACAAGTGACGGTCTGTATCCCAGGCTTTAGGCTAGCTCTTAACCCCAAACCTCTACTACAGTATGAAAGGCCGTTCAGGTCTTGTGTGTCAAAATGAACAAATCAAATAACACTATTTGGTAAATCAAATATGACTATTTCACGCGTCAAATAACCAAGACGACCGTGACCTGAACGGCGTCGCATACTGCAGAGCGTAATACTCCTCTCCTCCTTATCCCTCCCAGTCCATGGTCTCCTAAGGGGAGAATCTCTAATCCCTGGCCCAAATACCTGAAGGATTCCTGGGGTGAACGACTGGACTGAGGACCTGGAACTATCCGGTCCTGGGAGAAAAGAAAGACTGAGGTACCTTTGGTTTAAGAGCGAAGAAGAAGTGGTGGGAGGAGGAGAGTGTATGAGAGGGAGGAGGAAAACCAAGCTTCCCAAGACCTACAGTTTCTGATATTACAGGAAATTGTTTAACTGTTGCAACTCTTACCTTACGTTAGCATTGGGACCTCCTGTGTTTTGTGATGCTGTTCAAGTGGTTGCAATCAAAGTAAGGTGTTTTTGCTTTTACCGCAAACTCAGCTTACTGGACCTGGTACTGCTATTGATGTGCATAGGAAACTCCCCGTTGCTGTGTATTACATGTGAAAAATGACTACCCTTTCTGTTAAGCACGTGCACAGATATTTATCAATCCAATGATACACTTCTGTAGCTAAAACAAAGTTTAAACGGGGTTAGAAGTCCAAAACGCACAGGCGTTATGGTGGGACTTTCTGTCTTATGTAACCATACCAAATGTAACATATCATACTAATTTCAGTGTCCTGGATTTACATGTGCTATGTTACTTCTAGTCTATGAGGCCAGCTGTGGACAGGAGCGATATGCTATTGGATGAGCTCATCTGCCATCGCCAGAGAGTGATCTGGGCATCTGAGTCAGTGAAACTGGAAAGCTTTTTTAGGACTATAATTTCCTCCTCATATGTGAGTCTCCACAGACCGAGGCCTGAGCTATTGATTGATTCAAGACAAGGTTGTTTTTATTGAACTTCGATTCTCAGTTTGTCAGTGTCAAAGTAGCCTGTCATTTCCATCATTTGTGCTGAAAAAAAGATTTTGCTCAGCCTCCAGTCATGTAAAAGGACATATAATTGCATCAAATGTGGTAATAAAAGGCCCATTTTTTCCTGGACCCTATGCTAATAAAAATTTTCCCCATGTGTGCAACTTCTGTATGTGCCTCTACTGTACTGCTCTATGCCACTATGCAAATGCACTGATATGCATGCAATGCTTTATTATAAAGGAGATTTTTTTTATGCGTTCTGGTACAAATGAAGCACTGAACACAGGTAGTCTAGACTCTAGCTAACCACCCAATACTAACATATCCTCACAAGCCTCTTGTCCTCACAAACCTCACAAACCTCTCTCTATATGGCCAGCCAGCCATATATCATGGCTATATGATGAAGTTATTATTTAAGAGCATTGAAGATGAATCACAATCAGTAAAAAAAAAGTATTGAGCTAGCTAACTAGCAGATTTACATCAATCATCAATATCAACGATCAGCTGATAGCCCACCCTCTTTTCCTGATGTCAATCATGTCTATAGGAGTCACTGTTACTAGCTTGCTTAACATTTGTGATGAGTGAGTGTGTTGTTGCAGAAATAAATAGGCATATGCTAAAACATTTAAAACTCTATATTAAAATGAGTGCCTAGCACTGGGATTGAACACAAGATCCTCTGAGCTGTAGATCTGTAACGAAGCCCGCTAGCTGTTAATAGGTGCTTACGTTGCCCCTAGTGGATGATAGTAAATTGCTATGGAAGTAAAATAAACCAGGATGCCACATTTTGACCATTTCAAATATGCATAATTATTATGTCATCCACTAGAGTCTGGCCTGCTCTACTTCACACTACCTGCTCAACCTAGAGCTGAACATGGAAACCTAGAGCTGAACATGGAAACCTAGAGCTGAACATGGAAACCTAGAGCTGTCAAAACATGGAAACCTAGAGCTGAACATGGAAACCTAGAGCTGTCAAAACATGGAAACCTAGAGCTGAACATGGAAACCTAGAGCTGAACATGGAAACCTAGAGCTGAACACGGAAACTTAGAGCTGAACATGGAAACCTAGAGCTGAACATGGAAACCTAGAGCTGAACATGGAAACCTAGAGCTGTCAAAACATGGAAACCTAGAGCTGAACATGGAAACCTAGAGCTGAACATGGAAACCTAGAGCTGAACATGGAAACCTAGAGCTGAACATGGAAACCTAGAGCTGAACATGGAAACTTAGAGCTGAACATGGAAACCTAGAGCTGAACATGGAAACCTAGAGCTGAACATGGAAACCTAGAGCTGAACATAGAAATCATTACAGGCTGCATAGAGCAGACCTGAGTAAAGTAGATGTTTCCATCAGGTCTTGTGTGTCAAAATGAACAAATCAAATAACACTATTTGATAAATGAAATAAGACTATTTCACGCGTCAAATAACCAAGACGACCGTGACCTGAACGGCGTCGCATACTGCAGAGCGTAATACTCCTCTCCTCCTTATCCCTCCCAGTCCATGGTCTCCTAAGGGGAGAATCTCTAATCGATGGCCCAAATACCTGAAGGATTCCTGGGGTGAACCACTGGGCTGAGGGCCTGGAACTATCCGGTCCTGGGAGAAAAGAAAGACTGAGGTACCTTTGGCTGGAGAGCGAACAAGAAGTGGTGGGAGGAGGAGAGTGTATGTGAGGGAGGAGGAAAAACAAGCTTCCCAAGACCTCCTACAGTTTCTGATATTACAGGAAATTGTTTAACTGTTGAAACTCTTACCTTACGTTAGCATTGGGACCTCCTGTGTTTTATGATGCTGTTCAAGCAGGAAAGTGTTGAAATACCACTGGAGGCTGAAGGAATGAAAGAGTTCCACAAGAACATGCAAACAAAAGAACCTGCTCCAATAAAGTTTCAGTGAAAGAGAAACAGATGAGGAGAGAGAGAGAGAGAGAGAGAGAGAGAGAGAGAGAGAGAGAGAGTGAGAGAGGGAGAGAGAGTGTGTGAGAGAGAGAGAGGGAGTAAGACATTCATAAAAATAATGATTGTGTTTGAAAAATTGATTGTATTTCGAAGCAGTTTGGGCTGACTGTTCCGTCATTAGCTTTCAGGAGAATCCCCGCCCTTCACAAACTCATATGATGCCTGACCTCAACCTTTCAGTGGTCACACACCAACGCATGCATTGTTTAGGGTGCTATTTACAAAGGGTTGAGTGTGCTCATAGCTTAATCCTACAGTTAACACTGGGCATGAAATATCATGGACTATAGTCTGTATGACATAATTGTAAGAATGGATGGAAATCTCAACAATTTAAGGGATTGTCATCCTTACATAAAGGGTGGATAATAAAATTATAATACAGTTAATTATTCATTAATCATTTATATTAAATAGTTATAAAAACACACCACCTATTTTTGTCAATAGGGGAAAAAATCTTACTGTGAGAAGGAGTGGAAACATCAAGAAAACAGCCGATCAATAGCCAATTAATTTACTATGAGATGTCTGAGAAATATTGGACATATTCTAGATATTAATTCTAGAAACAAATTAGTATAAAATGAATATTTCCACAACCTGTTGTAATTTGAACTTCCTGGATGGTGAATATGATTTAATAGTGCCTGGTCTCTCTCTCTCTTTGAACCTTTATTTTACCAGGTTAGTCACATTGAGAGTAGAAACCTGTTTTACAAGACAGACCTGGCCAAAATAGCAGCACACAATGGAAAACATGCTTCTGTTAATATTTGGATTCTCTGACTGTGTAAGACTCCACATTATGAACATTAGACACAGCACATGGTGACAGACAGGGGAATAACTTTGATTGGAGATGTGGGGGGTGGGTTGCGGGGATTCTGGCCTAGGGGGCTCTTCCCCAGCATTTGTTTTTTCCAAATATAGTTCATTTCATTCACTACAACTTCAACACAATCCAACATGGTCCCATGGCATGGAAATAGGAGAAAAACTTAAAAAACATCTAATGAACAGCCTAACCCTAAATTTGAGATATTGCACAGGGCTTTTACCGCAAACTCAGCTTACTGGACCTGGTACTACTATTGATGTGCATAGGTCAAATTTAGGGTTGTGCTGCTCAGTGAATTTCCTGTATTTTTTTGCTACTACTCAACTTGTATGGAAACTTCCCGTTGCTGTGTATTACATGTGAAAAATGACTACCCTTTCTGTTAAGCACGTGCACAGATATTTATCAATCCAATGATACACTTCTGTAGCTAAAACAACGTTTAAACGGGGTTAGAAGTCCAAAATGCACAGGCGTTATGGTGGGACCTTCTGTCTTATGTAACCATACCAAATGTAACACATCATATTAATTTCAGTGTCCTGGATTTACATGTACTATGTTACTTCTAGTCTATGAGACGAGCTGTGGACAGGAGCGATATGCTATTGGATGAGCTCATATGCCATCGCCTGAGAGTGATCTGGGCATCTGAGTCAGTGAAACTGGAAAGATTTTTAAGGACTATAATCTCCTCCTCATATGTGAGTCTCCACAGACCGAGGCCTGAGCTATTGATTGATTCAAGACAAGGTTGTTTTTATTGAACTTCGATTCTCAGTTTGTCAGTGTCAAAGTAGCCTGTCATTTCCATCATTTGTGCTGAAAAAAAGATTTTGCTCAGCCTCCAGTCATGTAAAAGGACATATAATTGCATCAAATGTGGTAATAAAAGGCCCATTTTTTCCTGGACCCTATGCTAATAAAAATGTTCCCCATGTGTGCAACTTCTGTATGTGCCTCTACTGTACTGCTCTATGCCACTATGCAAATGCACTGATATGCATGCAATGCTTTATTATAAAGGAGATTTTTTTATGCGTTCTGGTACAAATGAAGCACTGAACACAGGTAGTCTAGACTCTAGCTAACCACCCTATACTAAAATATCCTCACAAGCCTCTCTCTATATGGCCAGCCAGCCATATATCCTGGCTATATGATGAAGTTATTATTTAAGAGCATTGAAGATGAATCACAATCAGTAAAAAAAGTATTGAGCTAGCTAACTAGCAGATTTACATCAATCATCAATATCAACGATCAGCTGATAGCCTACCCTCTTTTCCTGATGTCAATCATGTCTATAGGAGTCACTGTAACTAGCTTGCTTAACATTTGTGATGAGTGAGTGTGTTGTTGCAGAAATAAATAGGCATATGCTAAAACATTTAAAACTCTATATTAAAATGAGTGCCTAGCACTGGGATTGAACCCAACATCCTCTGAGCCGTAGATCTGTAACGAGGCCCGCTAGCTGGTAATAGGTGCTTGCGTTGCCCCTAGTGGATGATAGTAAATTGCTACGGAAGTCAAATAAACCAGGATGCCATATTTTGACAATTTCAAATATGCATAATTATTATGTCATCCACTAGAGTCTGGCCTGCTCTAATTCACACTACCTGCTCAACCTAGAGCTGAACATGGAAACCTAGAGCTGAACATGGAAATCATTACAGGCTGGATAGAGCAGACCTGAGTAAAGTAGATGTTTCCATCAGGTCTTTTGTGTCAAAATGAACAAATAAAATAACACTATTTGATAAATGAAATAAGACTATTTCACGCGTCAAATAACCAAGACGACCGTGACCTGAACGGCGTCGCATACTGCAGAGCATAATACTCCTCTCCTCCTTATCCCTCCCAGTCCATGGTCTCCTAATGGGAGAATCTCTAATCCCTGGCCCAAATACCTGAAGGATTCCTGGGGTGAACCACTGGGCTGAGGGCCTGGAACTATCCGGTCCTGGGAGAAGAGAAAGACTGAGGTACCTTTGGCTGGAGAGCGAACAAGAAGTGGTGGGAGGAGGAGAGTGTATGAGAGGGAGGAGGAAAAACAAGCTTCCCAAGACCTCCTACAGTTTCTGATATTACAGGAAATTGTTTAACTGTTGAAACTCTTACCTTACGTTAGCATTGGGACCTCCTGTGTTTTATGATGCTGTTCAAGCAGGAAAGTGTTGAAATACCACTGGAGGCTGAAGGAATGAAAGAGTTCCACAAGAACATGCAAACAAAAGAACCTGCTCCAATACAGTTTCAGTGAAAGAGAAACAGATGAAGAGAGAGGGAGGGAGAGAGAGATTGAGAGAGAGAAATGGAAACAGAGGAGAGAGAGAGAGAGAGAGAGAGTGTGTGAGAGAGAGAGGGAAAGAGAGCGAGAGAGAGAGGGAGTAAGACATTCATAAAAATAATGATTGTGTTTGAAAAATTGATTGTATTTCGAAGCAGTTTGGGCTGACTGTTCCGTCATTAGCTTTCAGGAGAATCCCCGCCCATCACAAACTCATATGATGCCTGATCTCAACCTTTCAGTGGTCACACACCAACGCATGCATTGTTTAGGGTGCTATTTACAAAGGGTTGAGTGTGCTCATAGCTTAATCCTACAGTTAACACTGGGCATGAAATATCATGGACTATAGTCTATATGACATAATTGTAAGAATGGATGGAAATCTCAACCATTTAAGGGATTGTCATCCTTACATAAAGGGTGGATAATAAAATTATAATACAGTTAATTATTCATTAATCATTTATATTAAATAGTTATAAAAACACACCACCTATTTTTGTCAATAGGGGAAAAAATCTTACTGTGAGAAGGAGTGGAAACATCAAGAAAACAGCCGATCAATAGCCAATTAATTTACTATGAGATGTCTGAGAAATATTGGACATATTCTAGATATTAATTCTAGAAACAAATTAGTATAAAATGAATATTTCCACAACCTGTTGTAATTTGAACTTCCTGGATGGTGAATATGATTTAATAGTGCCTGGTCTCTCTCTCTCTTTGAACCTTTATTTTACCAGGTTAGTCACATTGAGAGTAGAAACCTGTTTTACAAGACAGACCTGGCCAAAATAGCAGCACACAATGGAAAACATGCATCTGTTAATAGTTGGATTCTCTGACTGTGTAAGACTCCACATTATGAACATTAGACGCAGCACATGGTGACAGACAGGGGAATAACTTTGATTGGAGATGTGGGGGGTGGGTTGGGGGTTCTGGCCTAGGGGGCTCTTCCCCATGATTTGTTTTTTTCCAAATAGAGTTAATTTCATTCACTACAACTTCAACACAATCCAACATGGTCCCATGGCATGGAAATAGGAGAAAAACTTAAAAACATCTAATGAACAGCCTAACCCTAAATTTGAGATATTGCACAGGGCTTTTACCGCAAACTCAGCTTACTGGACCTGGTACTACTATTGATGTGCATAGGTCAAATTTAGGGTTGGGCTGCTCAGTGAATTTCCTGTATTTTTTTGCTACTACTCAACTTGTATGGAAACTTCCCGTTGCTGTGTATTACATGTGAAAAATGACTACCCTTTCTGTTAAGCACGTGCACAGATATTTATCAATCCAATGATACACTTCTGTAGCTAAAACAAAGTTTAAACGGGGTTAGAAGTCCAAAATGCACAGGCGTTATGGTGGGACCTTCTGTCTTATGTAACCATACCAAATGTAACACATCATACTAATTTCAGTGTCCTGGATTTACATGTACTATGTTACTTCTAGTCTATGAGACGAGCTGTGGACAGGAGCGATATGCTATTGGATGAGCTCATCTGCCATCGCCAGAGAGTGATCTGAGCATCTGAGTCAGTGAAACTGGAAAGATTTTTTAGGACTATAATTTCCTCCTCATATGTGAGTCTCCACAGACCGAGGCCTGAGCTATTGATTGATTCAAGACAAGGTTGTTTTTATTGAACTTCGATTCTCAGTTTGTCAGTGTCAAAGTAGCCTGTCATTTCCATCATTTGTGCTGAAAAAAAGATTTTGCTCAGCCTCCAGTCATGTAAAAGGACATATAATTGCATCAAATGTGGTAATAAAAGGCCCATTTTTTCCTGGACCCTATGCTAATAAAAATGTTCCCCATGTGTGCAACTTCTGTATGTGCCTCTACTGTACTGCTCTATGCCACTATGCAAATGCACTGATATGCATGCAATGCTTTATTATAAAGGATATTTTTTTAATGCGTTCTGGTACAAATGAAGCACTGAACACAGGTAGTCTAGACTCTAGCTAACCACCCTATACTAAAATATCCTCACAAAACTCTCTCTATATGGCCAGCCAGCCATATATCCTGGCTATATGATGAAGTTATTATTTAAGAGCATTGAAGATGAATCACAATCAGTAAAAAAAAGTATTGAGCTAGCTAACTAGCAGATTTACATCAATCATCAATATCAACGATCAGCTGATAGCCTACCCTCTTTTCCTGATGTCAATCATGTCTATAGGAGTCACTGTAACTAGCTTGCTTAACATTTGTGATGAGTGAGTGTGTTGTTGCAGAAATAAATAGGCATATGCTAAAACATTTTAAACTCTATATTAAAATGAGTGCCTAGCACTGGGATTGAACACAAGATCCTCTGAGCTGTAGATCTGTAACGAGGCCCGCTAGCTGTTAATAGGTGCTTGCGTTGCCCCTAGTAGACGATAGTAAATAGCAACAGAAGTAAAATAAACCAGGATGCCATATTTTGACCATTTCAAATATGCATAATTATTATGTCATCCACTAGAGTCTGGCCTGCTCTACTTCACACTACCTGCTCAACCTAGAGCTGAACATGGAAACCTAGAGCTGAACATGGAAACCTAGAGCTGAACATGGAAACCTAGAGCTGAACATGGAAACCTAGAGCTGAACATGGAAACCTAGAGCTGAACATGGAAACCTAGAGCTGAACATGGAAACCTAGAGCTGAAGATGGAAACTTAGAGCTGAACATGGAAACCTAGAGCCGTCAAAACATGGAAAACATTACAGGCTGGATAGAGCAGACCTGTGTAAAGTAGATGTTTGTATGCAGCAGAGGGCAGCATTCATCTGAGACAGAAATTGGTGATTCAAAAAAAAGTAATGATTGGTAGTTTTTTGTAGTGACGTGTTGAGAATGGCCAGTCACAGGACTGCCAAAAGAGCCTGAGCCAATCAGATGCGGGCAGGGTCAGTAAAGGTCAGTAACATTGTCATTTCTCATTCTAACAAATCGTCAGTAGGAGTCAGTGTTGAATTGACTAATACATACAATTGAGTAATACTTTAATCTGGCGGGAAGTGAACTGGCAAACGGGGGGATGCTGGTATCAAATCCTAGATGCCATTGCCAGCCGTTGTGCCCTTGAGCAAGACATCCCCCCACACCTCTCCTAAACCTGTAAGTGTATGTGTATGTATGTGTCTTTCGGATGTTGGGTTAAAAGAAGAACTCAAATTCCTGTTGGACCTTGTGTGCAATTGAACAATAAAGTGATCTTATCTTAATAAAGTATCATTACAATACCATAATAAGTCAACATTGCATTACGGTAACATGGATCTGTCACATGACAGTGGACTGGATAGTGTTGTTGTGCCACCATTTATATGGTTAATAATACAACATGGTATTATTAACCATATAAGTATTGATCTGATTTGAGATCAGAGGGACAACAGAGGATCCGGACACAGTTTTTCTAGATAAAATATTGATTATGATCACATGTTGTTTTTGGTCATGGTGGTGTGTGTGTGTGTGTGTGTGTGTGTGCATGCATGTCTCCATTGGTTCTCAGGAGTTGGGTTGTAACTATGCAAAAATACACATTTCTGTTCTCTACACGACAGTGGCGGTTGGTGCCATTTAAGATGATCCTGGTCTTATTTTTTTCAGCATATTGGATAACTGTCATTCATATTCCATTCAACCAGCTCAATGTAACATCGATAGGTTAAGGCTACTACATGATACTCACATGTTCCCTATACCCATCATGAGGTTGCTACAAACTAGCCTGTGAATGAAAGTTTACAACGTAGGTGCACTGGTCGAGAGAACAATTTTTGTAATCATGGTGACAGACAGTGACACATTCAATACCGCCTTGCACACTCTTGCCTGCCTCTAGCTGATCTAGGGTGTAATCATCAGTGGCGAACACTAATTTCTATCGGACAATTTCAGAAACGCACGCACGCACGCACACACACACACACACACACACACACAATCGAAGGGGTTAGAAACACAGGGGTCAGCAACAATTTATTTTAAACATACATGCATTGTGTAACCGCTCTGAAATAACCACATGCATGTGTACAGTTAGGCTTTGAAATCAAATACACACACACAACAACAATGGCATTGTTCACCTAGTCTGTAAGGGATTTTGATTTGATTTGATTCAATGGGGGGAAATATGCACTGAGTACATCCCAGGGGATAACACATTAACGTGAAATTAACTTTTTCCCAATATTATATGTGGTTCAGCTTCAGATGTTCCACCCTGAGCTGTACAGGCAACAGACCCACTGCTTGGGATTAATTTCCTCCAACATGTGTTCTGGGGGGTACATTAAGCAGATACCTAATGATGTTGTTTGTGACTAAGTGGTATTTGACCTCTGTTTAGTGAAGCTAACAGACAAACAGTTGACATGGAAGTGAACCCTGTCACTGTTTCACATGGAGGCCTGAATAACTCAACCAACATGAGAGAGAGACAAAGAGAGAGAGACAAAGAGACAGAGAGACAGAGACAGAGTGGGGGAGAGGGGAGGGGGGGAAAGGAAAAGAGAGAGAGACAAAGATATAGAGAGACAGAGACAGAGACAGAGTGGGGGAGGGGGGGGGGGAAGAGAGAGAGACAAATATATAGAGAGACAGAGACAGAGTGGGGGAGAGGGGAGGGGGGAAAGGAAAAGAGAGAGAGACAAAGAGACAGAGAGACAGAGACAGAGTGGGGGGGAAAGGAAAAGAGAGAGAGAGACAAAGAGACAGAGAGACAGAGACAGAGTGGGGGAGAGGGGGGGGGGAGGAAGAGAGAGAGAGAGGGAGAGATGGAGGGAGGGTGAGAGAAAAAGTGCAAGAGTCCATTCTATCTTAACTCAAACCCACCTAACAGCAACTTTTCACATTGTTCAACACCACAGTGAAAACAAATTATTCTTGGATAAGTGAAGTTACTGTTAAACATGAACAATGCTCTGTCAAAGCACCTGCCACCAGAGGGGAAATCTCAAGACATTTTCTATTCATCAGTCTGAGACGCTATGATTCAGTCACTCAGAGAGATGGAGGGGATTGTCTGAGTCTCTATAACAGGGCACACACATACTGTATATATATATATATATATATATATAACCAGATAGGTTAAATGGATCAGGAAGGACCAGGGAGATTGTTCAAGATTGACGTATAAATTGGTAGTGGTGTAAAGTAACTAAGATGTTTTTTGGTATCTGTACTTTACTTCACTATTTATATTTTGGACAAGTTTTACTTTAACTCCACTACATTCCTAAAGAAAATAAGTAGTTTTTACTTCGATACATTTTCCCTGACTCTCCCTTTCCCTGACATTTCGAATGCTCAGGCAGGACCACAGTATTTTATTACCTTTATTTAACTAGACAAGTCAGTTAAGAACATGTTCTTATTTTCAATGACGGCCTAGGTGGGTTAACTGCCTTGTTCAGGGGCAGAACAGCAGAGTGTGGTCCAATTCACGCACCTATCAATATAACGTGGTGTCATCCCTACTGCCTCTCATATGGCGTACTCACTAAATACAAATACTGCATTTGTAAATTATGTCTGAGTGTTGGAGGTGTCTGAGTGACTGATTGCCCTTAAATAAATTTAAAAAAATTAAATTGTGCCTTCTGGTTTACTTAATATAGGAAATTTGATGCAAAGCATTTACTTTTACTATTTACTCAAGAATGACAATTTAGCATCATATGATGTGAAATGCTTCATACAGGGATGATTTCTGTGACTCTGGATCAGAAGGTTGCATGTTTGATCCCATTCGTGGACACTATTTTGTTTTTATTTGATTTACCATATCCCAGGCCTTAACCCTTACCATAGGGAATGTGTGTCTTAACTTAATGTTCAAACCCTATCCCAAACTTTAACCCTCACCTTTACCATAGGGAATGTGTGTCTTAACTTAATGTTCAAACCCTATCCCAGGCCTTAACCCTTACCATAGGGAATGTGTGTCTTAACTTAATGTTCAAACCCTATCCCAGGCCTTAACCCTCACCTTTACCATAGGGAATGTGTGTCTTAACTTAATGTTCAAACCCTATCCCAGGCCTTAACCCTCACCTTTACCATAGGGAATGTGTGTCTTAACTTAATGTTCAAACCCTATCCCAGGCCTTAACCCTCACCTTTACCATAGGGAATGTGTGTCTTAACTTAATGTTTAAACCCTATCCCAGGCCTTAACCCTTACCATAGGGAATGTGTGTCTTAACTTAATGTTCAAACCCTATCCCATGCCTTAACCCTCACCTTTACCATAGGGAATGTGTGTCTTAACTTAATGTTCAAACCCTATCCCAGGCCTTAACCCTCACCTTTACCATAGGGAATGTGTGTCTTAACTTAATGTTCAAACCCTATCCCAGGCCTTAACCCTCACCTTTACCATAGGGAATGTGTGTCTTAACTTAATGTTCAAACCCTATCCCAGGCCTTAACCCTCACCTTTACCATAGGGAATGTGTGTCTTAACTTAATGTTCAAACCCTATCCCAGGCCTTAACACTCACCTTTACCATAGGGAATGTGTGTCTTAACTTAATGTTAATCTTAATGAGTTCCTAAACGTAACCTTTATGGAACGGTACAGAGCACCAGGAGCAACAAAAACACTTTGAAATGTACCGTTTGGAACAACTTCAAAATTTGACGTTTGGAGAACGTGGATGAACATCTAATTCTGCAGTGAGACTGCGAGATCTTGTTGAGAGGGACTGTTATCAGAAGGTAAGAGTAAGCAGGCAGAAATTGAATAAAAAGTCACATGATGTACTTTATAGATTGACTCATTCTCCCACTCGTGTATTATGGCCTAACCACTGGGAAATAACACTGGATTGTAATGCTTTAAAACAATGTGTTTATAGTAGGACTGCAAGGCATTACCAAAATAGTTCCCTGACCATTCACACAGCTGAGAAATTCTTCATGTTGGGACATTTATTTGAGAAGTTCTCATGTTGATTATGTAAACACTGTAAATACCAGAATATCATTTTTATTTCATCTCTGTCTCTGTCTGCCTGAGTGTCTGTCTCTGTCAAACACGCATCTCTGAATAACTACTCACACAGATGACTCACACAGAGTAACCTCAACACCGGGCTAAAATAACATGGATTTAGAGCCTATACATGTATCATTCTTGTGCAATTCATATCTATAGACTACATTTATCTTTTTCTTTCATTCTTTGTATCTGGAATTAGGGCATAAGCCTAAGCTTTAGGGCCTAACTGTACGTGTGCCAAATACATGGTGCTTGCTTTCAGCATGGCTAAATGCTTTCAGGAACTTAGGCAAAACACATTCACTGTGATCCACAGAGGCAAAACACATTCACTATGATCCACAGAGGCAAAACACATTCACTATGATCCACAGAGGCAAAACACATTCACTATGATCCACAGAGGCAAAACACATTCACTATGATCCACAGAGGCAAAACACATTCACTATGATCCACAGAGGCAAAACACATTCACTATGATCCACAGAGGCAAAACACATTCACTATGATCCACAGAGGCAAAACACATTCACTATGATCCACAGAGGCAAAACACATTCACTATGATCCACAGAGGCAAAACACATTCACTATGATCCACAGAGGCAAAACACATTCACTATGATCCACAGAGGCAAAACACATTCACTATGATCCACAGAGGCAAAACACATTCACTATGATCCACAGAGGCAAAACACATTCACTATGATCCACAGAGGCAAAACACATTCACTATGATCCACAGAGGCAAAACACATTCACTATGATCCACAGAGGCAAAACACATTCACTATGATCCACAGAGGCAAAACACATTCACTATGATCCACAGAGGCAAAACACATTCACTATGATCCACAGAGGCAAAACACATTCACTATGATCCACAGAGGCAAAACACATTCACTATGATCCACAGAGGCAAAACACATTCACTATGATCCACAGAGGCAAAACACATTCACTATGATCCACAGAGGCAAAAAGGACCATGTCAGAGTTGAATTCAAAGAGAGAAAACCTGTGAAATGGTTCTTTATGAGCATCATAAAAGCTGATATTATTTCAACCACAATAAAATATGCATCCAAAAGCCGAACTGAAATCTAATCAGAAACATGATGGGTCGTTTTCATAGATTTTAATTCCCTTAAAACCGGTCAAATATTTGGAAATTTTGCATTTTCTCCCGGTCCCTAAAAAACTTTGCTGGGCGAGAGAAGCAGAGATGAAAGAGAAAATTGTGCAGATGTCAACTAGATTGAAGCATTCATTCTATTGATGTATGACATATTTTCTGGTGAGCAAGGGTTTTTTTAGTCTTCTAGGGCAGTGGTTCCCAACCAGGGGTACTAGGACCCCTAGGGATACTTGGCCTATCTACAGGGGGTACTTGAGAAGACTCGTGAGATAGTAGGCCTACTGGGAAAATGCACTTAAGAGGGGGGGGGGTACTTCAGGGGTACTCAGGGCAGAGCAAAATTCAGTTTATATAAAATAAAATAAAATAAACCTTTATTGAACTGACTTGCCTAGTTCAATAAAGGTTCAATCAAAATAAATACAAAATATCTGAATTTTTCTCTGCCCTGAGTACCCCTGAAGTACCCCCTTAAGTGCATTTTCCCAGTAGGCCTATGGTCTCACGAGTCTTCTCAAGTACCCCTTGTAGATAGGCCAATTACCCCTAGGGGTCCTCGTACCCCCTGTAGATAGGCCAATTACCCCTAGGGGTCCTGGGGATACCACACCTAGTTGGTGGAACAGTAACAGAAAAAGGTTGGGAACCATTTTCTATGTTTGCAGGTTAGGGTTTGGTACAGGCCTCAGATTTTCACTTCATCGCGTAAAGTCAGGCGTTTGCAGATGGGGTTTTACCAATTGCGGGCAGGTGTGGGTGAACAAACAGCTGACCGACGCATTACTTCTGAATACCTTTTCACACAGATGACCAACACAGACTAATATATAAGGAGGTGTGAACTTACTGATTCATGTTTTTTGGGGAATTCGGTGGAAGTCACGTGGCTCTCCGTCAGTGTCCTGTTGTTTTGACAAGATTGACAGTTTGCCTTTCTTTTTGGTTGACAGTTAAAACAGTGTTACTTACAGTTAGTCACAGACATGGACCAGAGTAGTGCAGCGAACATACAGGACAGATACAGACCTGCAACTGAGGTAACAGAAAAAGTGCATGTATTTGAGGACGGCTCATAATAACGGCTGGAATGGATCGAATGGAATGGCACCAAACCATGTGTTTGATGTATTTGATACCATTCCACTCATTCAGCTCCAGCCATTACTACGAGCTAGTCCTCTCCAATAAAGATGCCACCAACCTCCTGTGATTAAATCCAGATAAAGTTGAAGATGATGAACCTAATGCAATGAGCTCCATGGATATTGATGATGACGATATTGATGATGATTGTCAATGTAAGATCCGACAAGCCCAACAAGAAGGGTGGAGTTGGTGTTCAACATTCAGTATCTTTTCAGTGGTGGAAGGAACCCTCCGGCGTTGGTGCAGTGTGTCTGGGGCTGCTGTGTGCTCTCCTACTGGCTGGGATCATAAGTCTGTTAGTCTATCATAGAAATCAAATGACCAGTTACAATAACCTGGCTAAAGAGAGAAACCAGCTGCAGAAAAGCCGCAACAAACTGACTGAAGAGCGAAACCAGCTAGAGACCAGCCACAGCAACTTGATTAAAGAGAGAGACCAGTTACAGAGTGAAACAGAAAGACTGAAACAGTCTTTAATGGTAAAAGGGTACTGTTCGCAAGAATGGATGAAGTTTGGCTTCAGCTGTTACTACCTCACCACTCTGAATGGAAACTGGGAGGAGAGCAGATTGGACCATTGCTTTCAGTTATAAATAACCTCCTTTCTTATTATCTTCTCTTTTGTCCTTCCCTCTCTTCACCTCTTATCTCCTCTCCTCTCTTCTGCTCTCTCAATTCTTCTCCCCTGTTCTCCTCTCATTTCTTACCCTCTCCTCTCCTTAAATTTCCTTTCCCCTTCTCCTCTCCCCTCCCCTCTGCCTCTGAAGCCCCAGATCCATTCTACCAGTCGATGCTGTATCAGAGCAGCTGGTGTCTCTTGGTGAACCACAGGTGGCACCAAACACACATCCTTTAGGCAACCTCCTATCAACTCAGGTTCAACCCAGAGAGAGAGCTTTGGGAAATATTTTCATACTCATCTTAGACATCTCTCTCTCTCTTGGTCATGCACATGCACGCACGCACGAAAGGGTTGAAAGCAAAGGGTCAGCCGCGGTGCAGCGCCTTTGTAAAAAGCAGAAGTGAAAGGTCTTTTAATGCGCTCTCTCCGCCTCTCTTTCTCGTAAAATGTATATATGACCATCTAGCATGGTTTCTGCTATATTCCCCTGCCAGCTACTTCTCTCCAGCAAATCCTATTAAAGCTATTATCATACACATACACACATCCAGGCTGTATCACATCCGGCCGTGATTGGGAGTCCCATAGGGCGGCGCACAATTGGCCCAACGTCGTCCGGGTTTGACCGGGGTAGACCGTCATTGAATGTGTTCTTTACTGACTTGCCTAGTTAAATAAAGGTTAAATGAAAAACAAATCAAATAAAATACATTTACTCCTAACAGCCATTGGAGAGCTGACTGACAGTTTGAGAGACAGTGGATTAAGATAATATATAATGGTTAAAGATTTCCCCCTATTTTTCTGTTATTGGTAATGGACACTTGACCTAGGGCTCTCATTCTTAAAGACACAAATATCTGTATCTCAACACCTGCACATTGTTTGCACACATGCATGTGTACAGTTAGGCTGTAGACAGGGTGCCAGGTTAGACACTGGCACACATGGCTGCAGGCACGCAGACACACGCACACACACACACACACACACACAGAGAGAGAGAGAGAGAGAGAGATATGGCATTGTTTAAGGTAAGTGACTAAGTGTTTGACCTGTGTTTAGTGAAGTAAAAAGAGAGACAGACAGACAGTAGACATGGAGAGGAACTCTGGGGACAGGCCCAGTTTAGTCTCTCTGTCACTGTTTCACATAGTAGAGACCTGACTGACTCAGCCACCAGGAGAGACAGAGAGCAAGAGGGAGAGATAGAGATAGAGGGAGAGGGAGAGGGAGAGAGAGAGAGGGGGAGAGAGAGGTAGCGAGAGAGAGAGAGAGAGAGAGAGGGGGGAGAGAGAGAGGGGGAGAGAGGGAGAGAGAGGGAGAGAGAGAGAGGGAGAGAGGGAGAGTGAGATAGAGAGAGAGAGAGAGAGAGATAGAGAGAGGAGGGCAAGCTGTACAAGCATTTGATTGGGCTCCCTTGGAGGGAGGTTGAGGATGCCTGGTTGTCCCTTATGGACGAACCCTGCTTGTGCGCCTATCGAGCGCTCTAAAAGCCTCCACCAATAGGATCATCATGTATGTGTGCCAACAGCCATGCAGCATGGAACACCAGCTAGAGTGTAACACCATGCAGCATGGAACACCAGCTAGAGTGTAACACCATGCAGCATGGAACACCAGCTAGAGTGGAACACCATGCAGCATGGAACACCAGCTAGAGTAGAACACCATGCAGCATGGAACACCAGCTAGAGTGGAACACCATGCAGCATGGAACACCAGCTAGAGTGGAACACCATGCAGCATGGAACACCAGCTAGAGTGTAACACCATGCAGCATGGAACACCAGCTAGAGTGGAACACCATGCAGCATGGAACACCAGCTAGAGTGGAACACCATGCAGCATGGAACACCAGCTAGAGTGGAACACCATGCAGCATGGAACACCAGCTAGAGTGTAACACCATGCAGCATGGAACACCAGCTAGAGTGGAACACCATGCAGCATGGAACACCAGCTAGAGTGGAACACCATGCAGCATGGAACACCAGCTAGAGTGGAACACCATGCAGCATGGAACACCAGATAGAGTGGAACACCATGCAGCATGGAACACCAGCTAGAGTGGAACACCATGCAGCATGGAACACCAGCTAGAGTGGAACACCATGCAGCATGGAACACCAGCTAGAGTGGAACACCATGCAGCATGGAACACCAGCTAGAGTGGAACACCATGCAGCATGGAACACCAGCTAGAGTGGAACACCATGCAGCATGGAACAAACAGACTTAACACTGCTTAAGGACAGGCAGCTCCATGTCTCTGTCTGTCTCGCTCTGTCTGCCTGACTGTCTATCTGTCTGTCTGTCTCTGTCTGTCTGTCTCTGTCTGCGTGACTGTCTCTATATGCCTGTCATTTGAAGTGAAATATTACATAGTATCCTTGTAAAGATAATGAATATGAGGTTATAAAGTGCTGAAGTTCCTCTTTAAACGAAGTTGGCCACCGGAGATTCACATGGCGTGAAGCAAACTATTAAAATCTTCTGAGAAAGACTCAAACATACATTTCCCACACCAGGCAGGTATCAATTGATAAGCCACAAAATGTGAACCTTTTGCAAAGTGATATGCGTCACGAACTATGAAGCATACATTGCGTTCAATGCAAAAAGAAATGCATCAAGAGTAGTGATGCACAAGTCAATAGATTGTGTTCATTGCAAAGAAGTTGGGGATAAAGCAGCAATGGGTGAGAGACACACACACACACAGACAGACAGACAGACAGACAGACAGACAGACAGACAGACAGACAGACAGACAGACAGACAGACAGACAGACAGACAGACAGACAGACAGACAGACAGACAGACAGACAGACAGACAGACAGACAGACAGACAGACAGACAGACAGTATACATGGAGTAGAACCCTGAGTAACTGCAGAGAGATAATGAAGGACTATGTTGATCAAATCTAACCACAGTTTATTTGTCACATGCACAGAATGCAGCGGGTGTAACGGTACAATGAAATGCTGACTTAAAGCTCTTCCTCAACAGTGCAGAATAAATGTAAGGTAACAAAAGTAACACAAATAGACAAGAGCAAAATAGTAAATGAAAAAAGAGAAGGTAATACAATATTTAATAAATGAACACAAGAACTGACCATTATAAACAATGTGAAACAGTGTGCAGGAACACTGTGGAGGTAGATCAATAGGCTCAGCAGCAGGGTGAAGAAGAGTGTGTGTGTGTGTGTGTGTGTGTGTGTGTGTGTGTGTGTGTGTGTGTGTGTGTGTGTGTGTGTGTGTGTGTGTGTGTGTGTGCGTGCGTGTCTGTGAGTGTGTACCTGAGTGTGTGTGTTCGTATGTGTGTGTGAGAGTGTGGTTGGTATGGGTGCAGTTAGACAGCCAGTGATAACTGCATGAAAATAGGTGTTTCCGGGTATTTTCCAACCTGTACACAATCAGTGAAATTTATTGTGAGCGGGAGCACACTCCTGACCACGCACTGGCACAAGTATTTCCGGGATCGTACACTCCTGATGTAAAAAAAAAGGCCATTATTTTGCACCTGACCTTTCCCAGAGTCCCGTTAGGGTGGATATCTCTCCATCTCAGCTGTCAATCAGAACGCTGAAGTTTCAGCCAATCAGCATGCCCGAATGCACATTTGGACACTGCACCCGCCCACTCTTGCTCAGAGTGTTTATGTGGTTCCAAGAAGAAGACGCAAGTTTTGGCTTGCTACCAAGGTTTTTCATTGTGTTTACTAGGAAGATTGTGCGGGCATCCAAGAAAGTGAGTTGTGGGGTTTATTGTTGGGATGTTTTATGCTACGTAATGATGATTGACTGCAAGTAATTTACCTTAAGTTACCTTGCTACATCTGCAACTGTATTAAAGTAATGTTCTTATCCTGCAGCTTATGTATATTTCAGATACTCCGTGTTGTTCATGTTGCATAAGTGCCAGTTTCGCCTTGATTGCATGAGCATCTGCGCTGTAGATGCATATTTGTCTAGAGTCATTTGTATAGTCTGTATACCCATGCTACCGCAGCGTTTTCATTGTGGCCATTATTGTTGCCATTTGCAGGTGCCAGGGCAAGCCTCTAGAACAGTCTAGACTAGACGTTTCAGAACTGGAGCTCATGCAGGTGCAGTATAATTTATGACCCCAGAGACAGATCTGATAAGATAGGCCTGAGAGAGAGGGCCATATATCTAGCTTGTCAGACTAGTTAGCTCTCTCTCTCCAGTGAGATGTTTATCCACATGTTGATATGCTGTGTGAATATCCCTATTCAGGTGTAATGTTAGGACATTCCTTCCTGTGTAGATCTTCCTATTGTTTAGTTTCCAACACTGTGTTTCTGTTTTTATCTTTCAGAACCACAAGTCCATTTCTAACTGTAACCACAAAGATACTTCAATGATGTGTGGGTTTGTGCAACTGTGTGGTGGTGACCTAGAGAATAAAGCTCTGGATATGAAAACATCTGCCTGGTTTCTGCCGGACTGCCTGTAGTGGGTCAGACCAAAGTACAGCCAGCGTTAAGTCATTAGCTGGTGAGGGTTCAGAAGCCGACCGCTCAGATGGCTCCAGCTGGCCCTTTTTATACCCGGTTACTCGTTAACAAGGATTTCTGGGATCGTACACTCCCAATTATTGTGCATGAACTTAAACTGACGTTTTCTGGTGTCTGAACTGCATGACACTTACACTTGGAAAGAGGAGACATCATAGCGTTACGTCAATACACACCCAACCAACTAGCTAGTACCACTTACGTTGGGGCGGGAATATTGGAATTTCCGTGTCAGTTAGCTAGAGAGATCCCTAGATCCGTAGACACCTCCGTAGAGATCCACTCACTGCCTGTCCGCAACATTAGCTGTGATTTCAACGAGAAGACTTCAAGACTTTCAACAAAGTCAACATCGAAGGACTTCAAAAGAACCATGGTCTAGGAACAATTTACACAGTAGGTCTTACGTTAGTGTGGTGGTTGTACATTTCAAATATTTACTAGCTAGCTAACGTTAGTCAGCTGAAATAAGTGCCAGAGATGAATAAACATATTTTAGCTAGCTAGCTACTTTGTGTTAAGCAAGAGTTTAGGGGTTAGTTGTTGCAAGGTGCTTGAATGCCTTACAAAATAAGCTGTTTATCAAGGTAATAAGACTTACGAGCACACTGTCCTATTGCAGGGAAGTGATGTTTTTTGTTTTTGTGATCGATATTGAAGCATAGAGGTGTTTTATGGAGAATAAATGAACAATTATTCTACTCAATATCCCTACACCCCAGTCTCCTCTGCTACCTCCCAGGGAGGAGGAATACCCTAAACTCCTCGTTCTCACAGGACTCGGGCTAGTACGCTGTTGCCAGGTCAGTCTTGGGGGTGACCCGCCTGAGGTGATATTTTTTGTCTTTGGAAGATTATTTTAAAATAAAAAAATGTAATAAATAACATGAGGTTATGGCTGAGCAGTTATACACGCATTGTTATTATAAAAATTATAAATATTATTCTATTCATTAGGATTGCAATCAATGTGGCAACTTTTGTATTATCAAAACCTTCTGTCATTGTGTTTCTGTCAGACATGTTGGATACAACACTGGGTCGTTGACCAGCAGTGGTTACCCTCCCCAGGACATGTTGCCCTCCTGCTCCTCCGCTGCTGTCTCTTCCTCAGCCGGGGCATGCAAGCTCCCTGTTACCCAGAGGACCCCCATGCACCTCCTCAAAACAGCTATCACATGGGTCGCCCACGTACCCCCCTACTGCCGCCTTATATCCTAATGAGCCCCAGGTCTACCCCACATATGCGATGCCACCCCCTTCACTCCAGGACGAGCAGCCCCCTCTGGCAGACAAAGTGAACTATTTGTAGAACATTGCATAGGAATCAAAATCCTATTTTTGTAACTTACTCTGGTTATCGACCAATGATTTCCATTTGCATAGTTATTTGTTCAATTCTAGAGTTCACTTGCAGCATTTGAATACATTTCTTCAGTTCCTGCTCTGATTCATCAGTCACACACTGTGTCATGTTTCTTTTGTCTTACAGTGCCTTGCAAAAGTATTCATACCCCTTGGATTTCTTCACATTGTATTGTTACAAAGTGGGATTAAAATGGATCACAATTTAATGAACAATCTACACAAAACTCGGTAATGTCAAAGTAGAAGAAAAAATGTACCATTTTAAAGATTGATATAACTACAACGACTAGATTTGAGTTATTTGATTAGTATTCAGCTCCCTGAGTCACAACATGTTTGGCAGAAGGTTACTGCTGTGATTCTTCTTGGGTAAGTGTCTAAGAGCGGTATACATATTACCCATTATATTAGCCCATTATTATTTTTGTAATTCTTCAACCTCTGTCAAGATGGTGGGATCTTGGCTAGACAGCTATTTTCAAGTCTTTCCAAATATTTTCAAGCAGATTTAGGTCTCAACTGTAATTTGGCCACACAGGAACATTTCCTGTCTTCTTGGTAAGCAACTCCGGTGTAGATTTGGTCTTAAGGTGTATGTTATTGTCATACTGAAAGGTGAATTCCTCTCCCAGTGTCTGGTGTAAAGCAGACTGAAGCAGGTTTTCCTCTAGGATTTTGAATGTGCTTAGCTCCATCTCGTTTCCCGAAGTCAAGCTTACCCATACCATGATGCAGGCACCACCATGCTTGGAAATAAGGAGGCAGTTACTCAGTTATGTGTTGTGTTGGATTTGTCCCAAACATACTGTAAGAATTTGTGTTTAGGACAAAAAGTGAATTAATTTTCCGTGTTCAGTTCAGAAGGACGACTATCTTTGTGTCTGGGTGGTTCAATACATAATGCAAAGCATAATTATTAACTTGACCATGCTTAAAGAGATATTCAATGTCTGATTTGTTATTGTTAACCATCTACAGTACCAATCACTGCCATTTTGATGAGGCTTTTGAAAAGGTCCCTGGTCGTTGTAGATATGTATGTCAATCTCCTCCACTTTCAGCCAGGAGAGATACATATTATTAATATTAGCTCTCTGTGTACATCTAAGGGCCAGCCATGAGGCCCTGTTCTGGGCCAATTGCAATTTTCCTAAGTCCTTTTTTTGTGGCACCTGTGGCACCTGACCACACGACTGAACAGTAGTCAAGGTTGCAAGTTCAAACCCCCGAGCTGACAAGGTACAAATCTGTCGTTCTGCCCCTGAACAGGCAGTTAACCCACTGTTCCTAGGCCGTCATTGAAAATAAGAATTTGTTCTTAATAACTTGCCTAGTTAAATAAAGGTAAAATTAAAATTAATTTTCTGGCTTCAATTGCAGTTCTTACTTTCACCACTAGGAGTAGTTGCCAAACTTGTTGACTAAAGGTAGCAGCAGAGACTGAAGCTTTTTTCAGGACACATTATTTTCACTCCAATTTGATACTAAGTGATTTTCGTAGCAGCTTAGGCGAGCATTTTCGTTTACAAGAATATTGCCGGTATCGGTTAGCAAAATTAGGTGAATTACCTCAAAGTTAACTTGTTTTGACATTGCGTTGTTGTTTTTAGCTGAAGAGATGATGTATTGTATGTGTTCAGTGTATTTTTTAACACTTTCAGACATTGTGATAAAAACAATAGTGCACTAAAACTTGAGTTAACAGTGCTACTTTTAACATGTTACAAAATATAAATAAGGAGACACGGAGTGCTAGCTTCTCTGTTCTTTTCACTGGGTTTCTTCCAAAGTCTGAAGAGGAGAGGTGGGTGCCTGCAGCAGTAACATTCTGAATGGAAGGCTCAGAAATTGGAAATCTAAATATTTAACACACTTGAACTTTCAGAATTTGTACAAAACATTACAGAATTTACAATTCCATATGTGGAAACATTGCTACTGCAACATGTTAATGCCAACTCTTCACATGTGAGGAGAATAACCCCATTTCACCACATGTGATCTTGCAATAAATTGTGAAACTAAAAATTAAATTTACACATGTGAATGGTTTTCACTTGTGAACTTGCAATTCCACATGTAAATGGGAGATTTCACATGAGAAAGTTTTTCACATGAGAATGCATATACACATTTCTGAGGTGAAAACCAGTTTTTCTTCTCACATAAAAAAGTGCTGTAATCATGTGAACTCACATTTTTAAGCTCAACATGTGAAAACAGCTATTTCACATGTGAAAACATCTATTTCACATGTGAAAATTTGATTTGACAAGAGCAAATGCAAATTTTGACGTTTTTTTTTTGTAAGGGTTTTGCAAGTGTTAGTCATCCTCATGGTTGTGAAAAATATTTGTATGATGTGCAATCAAGAAAATGTCATTAGTACAACTCAATATACTGTATGAGTCACATGTTAGCGCTGTTATATTTTTAGATTATGTCATAATACATGTCATTGCCGTTATATTGTCAATATTGTCTGCACTGATAATTAAATTCTATAGACAAAATACTCAAATATTATTGTATCATTCAGATGATACAATAAGGTTTCTTCACATTGAAAACAGCAAAGGACTACACCTACATCCCAGAACTTGTAAAGAACCGTGTTAAGACTTGGCTCTCGACTGGGGCTACCAAGGAGAATGATCCTGAGATCAAATGAACCAAGACTCCCTGAAGTGCCATCACCAACTACGGCTGAGCTTCTATAACTTCAAGGAGATGTCGCAACACAGGAAGCAGTTAGCACACTTTTGAGTGTGGAAGGACATGAGCTTTCCCTATTGTCAGACTTGGTGGCTCCCAGGAAGCGTGAAAACCTACAGAGTACTCAGAAATGTTGTTGAAAGAGGGGGGCCTTACAACCAAACTTATAAATAATTTGTAAATAAGGGAAGTTTGTGTGGGAAACAATACATTTGTGTGAGAAACAATATCTGTATTCTTTACCTATCAAATAGAAATTATAATTGCATTTTTGGAAGGGTTTTCGTATTATTTACTAAATTGTTATATTTTTCTGGATATCTATGCTCCTGGCGGTTTTAACTTCAAATTCACAGGCCTACAGAAGGGTAGATATCCAAAAAGACGGACTACCCTGGTGTAAATACAGTACAAAACAAGTCTGTCCGATTAAAAAGATCAGGTTAACTACAGGTTTATTAGGGAGATAAACAAGATTACAAGGTAGTCTCTGTAACCTCAAAATAACAAAATCAGAGTAAGGAAAACATTCTGATAAGGTGCTGAACTGGTAAAGTACTAAATCACCCAGACCATTAAAAAAATGGCTAAAATAATATGGTACATTGTAGTTGTGAAATGTGTTCAACTGTTATGTAAACATACTTGGTCATGATAAATAGAATAGTGGAGTGGTGAAATGTGTTCAACTGTTATGTAAACAGACTTGGTCATGATAAATAGAATAGTGGAGTGGTGAAATGTGTTCAACTGTTATGTAAACATACTTGGTCATGATAAATAGAATAGTGGAGTGGTGAAATGTGATCAACTGTTATGTAAACATACTTGGTCATGATAAATAGAATAGTGGAGTGGTGAAATGTGTTCAACTGTTATGTAAACATACTTGGTCATGATAAATAGAATAGTGGAGTGGTGAAATGTGTTCAACTGTTATGTAAACATACTTGGTCATGATAAATAGAATAGTGGAGTGGTGGAAAGTGTTAAACTGTTATGTAAACATACTTGGTCATGATAAATAGAATAGTGTAGTTGTGGAAAGTGTTCAACTGTTATGTAAACATACTTGGTCATGATAAATAGAATAGTGGAGTGGTGAAATGTGTTTAACTGTTATGTAAACATACTTGGTCATGATAAATAGAATAGTGTAGTTGTGGAAAGTGTTCAACTGTTATGTAAACATACTTGGTCATGATAAATAGAATAGTGGAGTGGTGAAATGTGTTTAACTGTTATGTAAACATACTTGGTCATGATAAATAGAATAGTGTAGTTGTGGAAAGTGTTCAACTGTTATGTAAACATACTTGGTCATGATAAATAGAATAGTGGAGTGGTGGAAAGTGTTAAACTGTTATGTAAACATACTTGGTCATGATAAATAGAATAGTGGAGTGGTGAAATGTGTTCAACTGTTATGTAAACATACTTGGTCATGATAAATAGAATAGTGGAGTGGTGAAATTATTTCAACTGTTATGTAAACATACTTGGTCATGATAAATAGAATAGTGGAGTGGTGAAATGTGTTCAACTGTTATGTAAACATACTTGGTCATGATAAATAGAATAGTGGAGTGGTGAAATGTGTTCAACTGTTATGTAAACATACTTGGTCATGATAAATAGAATAGTGGAGTGGTGAAATGTGTTCAACTGTTATGTAAACATACTTGGTCATGATAAATAGAATAGTGGAGTGGTGAAATGTGTTCAACTGTTATGTAAACATACTTGGTCATGATAAATAGAATAGTGGAGTGGTGAAATTATTTCAACTGTTATGTAAACATACTTGGTCATGATAAATAGAATAGTGGAGTGGTGAAATGTGTTCAACTGTTATGTAAACATACTTGGTCATGATAAATAGAATAGTGGAGTGGTGAAATGTGATCAACTGTTATGTAAACATACTTGGTCATGATAAATAGAATAGTGGAGTGGTGAAATGTGTTCAACTGTTATGTAAACATACTTGGTCATGATAAATAGAATAGTGGAGTGGTGAAATGTGTTCAACTGTTATGTAAACATACTTGGTCATGATAAATAGAATAGTGGAGTGGTGAAATGTGTTCAACTGTTATGTAAACATACTTGGTCATGATAAATAGAATAGTGGAGTGGTGAAATTATTTCAACTGTTATGTAAACATACTTGGTCATGATAAATAGAATAGTGGAGTGGTGAAATGTGTTCAACTGTTATGTAAACATACTTGGTCATGATAAATAGAATAGTGGAGTGGTGAAATGTGATCAACTGTTATGTAAACATACTTGGTCATGATAAATAGAATAGTGGAGTGGTGAAATGTATTCAACTGTTATGTAAACATACTTGGTCATGATAAATAGAATAGTGGAGTGGTGAAATGTGTTCAACTGTTATGTAAACATACTTGGTCATGATAAATAGAATAGTGGAGTGGTGAAATGTGTTCAACTGTTATGTAAACATACTTGGTCATGATAAATAGAATAGTGGAGTGGTGAAATGTGTTCAACTGTTATGTAAACATACTTGGTCATGATAAATAGAATAGTGGAGTGGTGAAATGTGTTCAACTGTTATGTAAACATACTTGGTCATGATAAATAGAATAGTGGAGTGGTGAAATGTGTTCCTGTTATGTAAACATACTTGGTCATGATAAATAGAATAGTGGAGTGGTGAAATGTGTTCAACTGTTATGTAAACATACTTGGTCATGATAAATAGAATAGTGGAGTTTTGAAATGTGTTCCTGTTATGTAAACATACTTGGTCATGATAAATAGAATAGTGGAGTGGTGAAATGTGTTCAACTGTTATGTAAACATACTTGGTCATGATAAATAGAATAGTGTAGTGGTGAAATGTGTTCAACTGTTATGTAAACATACTTGGTCATGATAAATAGAATAGTGGAGTGGTGAAATGTGTTCCTGTTATGTAAACATACTTGGTCATGATAAATAGAATAGTGGAGTGGTGAAATGTGTTCAACTGTTATGTAAACATACTTGGTCATGATAAATAGAATAGTGGAGTGGTGAAATGTGTTCAACTGTTATGTAAACATACTTGGTCATGATAAATAGAATAGTGGAGTGGTGAAATGTGTTCAACTGTTATGTAAACATACTTGGTCATGATAAATAGAATAGTGGAGTGGTGAAATGTGTTCAACTGTTATGTAAACATACTTGGTCATGATAAATAGAATAGTGTAGTGGTGAAATGTGTTCAACTGTTATGTAAACATACTTGGTCATGATAAATAGAATAGTGGAGTTGTGGAAAGTGTTCAACTGTTATGTAAACATACTTGGTCATGATAAATAGAATAGTGGAGTGGTGAAATGTGTTCAACTGTTATGTAAACATACTTGGTCATGATAAATAGAATAGTGGAGTGGTGAAATGTGTTCAACTGTTATGTAAACATACTTGGTCATGATAAATAGAATAGTGGAGTGGTGAAATGTGTTCAACTGTTATGTAAACATACTTGGTCATGATAAATAGAATAGTGGAGTGGTGAAATGTGTTCAACTGTTATGTAAACATACTTGGTCATGATAAATAGAATAGTGGAGTGGTGAAATGTGTTCAACTGTTATGTAAACATACTTGGTCATGATAAATAGAATAGTGGAGTGGTGAAATGTGTTCAACTGTTATGTAAACATACTTGGTCATGATAAATAGAATAGTGGAGTGGTGAAATGTGATCAACTGTTATGTAAACATACTTGGTCATGATAAATAGAATAGTGGAGTGGTGAAATGTGTTCAACTGTTATGTAAACATACTTGGTCATGATAAATAGAATAGTGGAGTGGTGAAATGTGATCAACTGTTATGTAAACATACTTGGTCATGATAAATAGAATAGTGGAGTGGTGAAATGGCAGCAGTTGTGTGTTTTAAGGTTCAAGAGTATTTGGAATGAAGTTTTTAGCAAGTTGAACTTGGAGATATCTCTGGTGGTACTGCTGGACAGTAAATGGTAGAACAGTTGTACGTGTTGTTATAGGCTTTGTGACAGCGCTGGGAGTGATTTCCTGTGCTGTCTTCTGGAGTGAGGACATCAGAGCTCTATCTCTACAGCCTAGAGATTACCACTTGGTTCTTGTCCCAGGGCTCCATACTGCCAAACAACATATTGTCTTTATGATGCATGTCTGTACTCCTTGTGATCTGTGCAGGTTGGCCTGTGGCAAAATTACATTTCTGGTAGACCAGACAGAGCGCAAAGTCCCCTCCTCCAGGCAAAAACGTTTCATGTGTGCCATCCTGCTCACACATCTGTCCAGGCTCTGACCGCAGCACTTCCTCTCAAGGTCAGTGGCCATCTCCTGGCAATTCAGGCAGGTGCACCAGCGGGGCTGTCCTCGGTCTGGGATGTCTAGAGATCTTGGCATAGCTTACCATAAATGAGGACTGTATTACAGTACGTTCCTGTTAGGAATGTACTGTAATATCTACTATGTATAACAGATAATGGTTTACATGCAAAAGGGTGTCACACTAATACAATCGATACAAACCATCTTGATAACCAATGTAGCTAATGCAATGACCCCTTGTAGATACCAAATAAAATGCAGTAGCTAGTTGTTCTTCTATGACATCATACTCATATCAATTTGTTTGACATTGGTGCACATTTATCCCTGCTTGACTACTTCACAAAGGTCTGTTCGATTTTTGTTGTTGTTACTAATTAGCTTGTTAGCCTAGCTAGGTAGCTATAGCTAAGGACTAACACAAAGGTCTGGATTGGTCTGACTGTCAGTTACTGAGAGGACCTGAACATGGGTGGATGGCACAAACCTGACCACCCCAAGGTAAGAGACTACTACTCCAATTACCCTGATCACAGTGTAAGGACTAGGACTGATTATGTGTGTTGTTCCTGATTCTAGGTTCTGAGAGAGTGGTCAGTCAAACACTGTTGTTCCTGATTCTAGGTTCTGAGAGAGTGGTCAGTCAAACACTGTTGTTCCTGATTCTAGGTTCTGAGAGAGTGGTCAGTCAAACACTGTTGTTCCTCATTCTAGGTTCTGAGAGAGTGGTCAGTCTAACTCTGTTTCTACTGCAGATATCATGGGAATGGACAGCCTGTAAATCATGCATCTGAGAACTGTGGGGATTTTAGAAAAATACCATAAGGCCAAGGAATATGGGGAGACTTGCAATGTAACTGCACTGCTGTTAAATAACCTCTCTAATATCTTAATGACAGTCTGAAAAAGACTGTTGTAATTTTGTAGAATGGTACTGTGAACTAGATGTAGCAGAGAAACACACCCAAGCACACACACACACTTCATTCAATAGCTACTGTCAATCAATCACTTGAGTTTTGTAGTTACACAATATATTTAACATATGTTTGCTTATTGTGCTTTAATGAAGCTGTACATAAACCATGTGTAATTTCTGCTCATTCAATAAATAATTTAACCAATTGTTATGAACCCAATAACCAGCCTACGGATATTGTTACACTCGCATTGTCTATGGGTCCTAGGCTTAGTTACGTGCTCTGTAACCTGAATGAATGTGTGCATTTATGTGAGAAATCAGCGTTTGAGGACTGTGTTGGATGTGCTCAGGAGACAGCAACTTACTGAGGTCAGTGCCAGCTCCGTCTTGACTTTATTTGTTCAGATGGTGATGAAAATAAACATACAAAACATAAAACCACAGGCATGCCCAAACTAAAGACTCAAAGCCAAACGAAAAGCCTCATGGCCACCAAACAAACCAGCAGCCACAAGCTGGGACACTGACTGACCATCACCTTAATTGGTAGCACCTGTGTCCTTATCAATCAGGCTCAGCACCTGGACAAGGTTGCTACTGCCCCCTGGGAAAATAGAGTGTTGTAACCTGGATATTTAACAGTCTTATGGCCAGGTATTTATCACTCTTTGCCTGAGCCTTGATTGCACCGGTGCCGCCTGCCGGACAGGAGCATGGAGAACAGTCCCTGTCTCGGTGGCTGGAATCTTTGGCAATTATTTAGGCCTTTCTCAGACAGTGACTGGCATGTATGTCCTGGATGGCTGGGAGCTCGCCCCCAGTGATTCGTTGGGCTGTCCGCAACACCCTCTGTAGAGCCTTCCTGTTGCGGGCCGTGCAGTTGCCATACCAGACAGTGATACAACCAGTCCGGATGCTCTCAGTGGTGCTGTTGTAAAAGTTCCTAAGGATCTGAGGGGCCACGCCAAATCGTTTCAGTCTCCTGAGAGAGAAGAGGGGTTGCCGTACATTCATGACTGTTCTGGATGTGGACACGTAGGAACTTGAAGCTCTTGACCCTCCCTCCACCCTATTTCCTGTAGTCTACGATCAGCTTCTTGGTCTTGCTGACGTTGAGGGAGAGGTTTTTGTCCTAGCACCAGCAAAGGCACTCTCTGTACTTTCGCTTTGTCTGTCTCTGGAGAAAGGAAGGATGAAAAGACACATGGGATAAAAAAAGAAGGGCACTGCTTTCAGTTATAATTAACCACTCAGGGCTCTCCCCTTGCCTCCTTTCCTCTCTGCTCTGCTCTCCTCTCTTCCCCTCCTCTCCACACCTTTCCCCTCCTCTCCACCCCTTCATCATCTTGTCTCCTACCCTTCCCTCCACTCCTCTACTCCTCCACTCCCCTCATCTCCCTTCCCTTCATCTCTCCTTTCCCTCAGAAGTACCATTAGAGTTCCACTCTACCAGTCTGTATCAGAGCAGCCGGTGTCTCTGGGTGATCCACAGGTGGCACCAAACACACATCCTGTAGGCCAGTGGTTAGGCAACCGATTTTGGCCGATTTTGTCGGAGCACATGGTCGGGGGGCCAGAACATAATTATAATATTTTGTACACTGAAAATTGACCACAACTAAGCCACAAAACAGATTGTGTTTGAAAATAAAGATAATTTCATACCTGGATTACATTGAGACAACCTATCACTCAGGATCAACAGAGAAAGAGCGCTTTGGGAAATATGTGCAAAGTCATCTCAGACTAGGAGTGTAAAGGGAGGGTATATTACTGGAAACCTAAGTCTACCAGTAAACTACCAGTATTTTGCTATCTTTCAAGGATTTTATGTAATTTATCACAGGACATCTAGTGGCCACTTTGGGTACTTCAGAATATCACAGGTGTCTCTAATCATCTATGGCCCTCTGTGTGACAAAATACATTAAATAATTAAACAAGATGAAATAAAACAATTGGATAATATTTTACAGCTTTGTCATTGTAAATATAAACCATCAACTTATTGAATACCATTTGTGTTTAATATTATTTTTTCAGCATGAAATATCCTTTATTACAAACTTTATTTTGTTATGTCAACATGTATTTGTTGTCAATGTTTTGTCGTTAAACTGGTGGCAGTTGTGAATAAAGTCAAAAGTTGGAAGACTTGCAGATGTCATTTATTTATGTATTGAACCTTTATTTTATCAGAGAGTCATACTGAGACCAAGGTCTCTTTTACAGGTGAGCCCTGAATTACAGCAATTATAGAAAATACACACATCAAAATATAAATACAAAATGCAAGCAGAAAGAAATAAAAACATGGTCATAAAGAACACATTCATCAGTAATAAGATCCTCAATCATCTTTCTGAATTGCCCTATGGGCACCAAAACATCACATTCATCAGTAATACGCTCCTCAATCATCTTTCTGAATTGCCCTATGGGCACCAAAACATCACATTCATCAGTAATAAGATCCTCAATCATCTTTCTGAATTGCCCTATGGGCACCAAAACATTACATTCATCAGTAATAAGATCCTCAATCATCTTTCTGAATTGCCCTATGGGCACCAAAACATCACATTCATCAGTAATAAGATCCTCAATCATCTTTCTGAATTGCCCTATGGGCACCAAAACATCACATTCATCAGTAATAAGCTCCTCAATCATCTTTCTGAATTACCCTATGGGCACCAAAACATCACATTCATCAGTAATAAGATCCTCAATCATCTTTCTGAATTACCCTATGGGCACCAAAACATCACATTCATCAGTAATAAGATCCTCAATCATCTTTCTGAATTACCCTATGGGCACCAAAACATCACATTCATCAGTAATAAGCTCCTCAATCATCTTTCTGAATTACCCTATGGGCACCAAAACATCACATTCATCAGTAATAAGCTCCTCAATCATCTTTCTGAATTGCCCTATGGGCACCAAAACATCACATTCATCAGTAATAAGATCCTCAATCATCTTTCTGAATTGCCCTATGGGCACCAAAACATCACATTCATCAGTAATAAGCTCCTCAATCATCTTTCTGAATTGCCCTATGGGCACCAAAACATCACATTCATCAGTAATAAGATCCTCAATCATCTTTCTGAATTGCCCTATGGGCACCAAAACATCACATTCATCAGTAATAAGCTCCTCAATCATCTTTCTGAATTGCCCTAGAGGCACCAAAACATCACATTCATCAGTAATAAGATCTTCAAGCATCTTTCTGAATTACCCTATGGGCACCAAAACATCACATTCATCAGTAATAAGATCCTCAAGCATCTTTCTGAATTACCCTATGGGCACCAAAACATCACATTCATCAGTAATAAGATCTTCAAGCATCTTTCTGAATTACCCTATGGGCACCAAAACATCACATTCATCAGTAATAAGATCCTCAATCATCTTTCTGAATTGCCCTATGGGCACCAAAACATCACATTCATCAGTAATAAGATCCTCAATCATCTTTCTGAATTGCCCTATGGGCACCAAAACATCACATTCATAAGTAATAAGCTCCTCAATCATCTTTCTGAATTGCCCTAGAGGCACCAAAACATCACATTCATCAGTAATAAGATCCTCAATCATCTTTCTGAATTGCCCTATGGGCACCAAAACATCACATTCATCAGTAATAAGCTCCTCAATCATCTTTCTGAATTGCCCTATGGGCACCAAAACATCACATGCAATAACATTTTGAAGATTGTTCCACAAATAAGGTGCAAGAAAACTGAAAGCTGATAACTCAGTAGAGACCAAAGGAATTTCCAGAGTTGGCCATCCCTGAGCCCGTTGTGGTAACTCATGTCTAAAGTTTAGTAATGATGTTAGGTACAGTGGGACCTTTTGTAAAACGGCTTTCTGCTGTATATGAAAACATAGCAATGTATCGACCTATGTGACATCAAAGAGGGCCAACCAACTTTCTGGTTGAGAATGCAGTGATGAATAGTAAAACTGTCGCTATAAACGGCTTTAATGAAGTGGCAGCTGCGTTCATATAGATGATGTCGCAATCGTGTAGGACCGATAGGATCGTTGACTGAATAATCTGCTTTCTACTATTTAGCGAGAGGCAGGACCTATTTCTATAGAAGAAGCCCATGTTTATTCTCAGCCTCTTAACTGACTCATCAATATGCTTTTTAAAAAAGACAGCTTTTCGTTTATCCAGATGCCTTGATATTTGTAAGCAGGGACACAATCAATATGGACACAATCCAAAGTACATATGCTTAAATATTTAGAGTGATTTTTATACACTCAAGAGAACAATGTATACTTAGTTTAACCTGCATTCAATACTCATTTCAGGTCAATAAAGTTCTGTAATACAATGAAGGCAGACTATAGTTCAGATGGCGTCTGGTCAACCAATAGCACACAACAGTATCATCGGCATACAAGTGCAGGTTACAATTTTTTACAGACACGTCAACATTGTTCATGTAAACAGTAAAAAGTACAGGACCCAGAACCGACTCCTGCAGGAAGCCTTTCGTAATATCCAGGAAACCTGATTTAACACCATCAGTAGATACACATTGCGTTCTATCGGTCAAGTCATTTTTAAACCAGTTACATGCAGCCTGGTCTCGGCCAATCGATTAAAGCCTGTGAATTAGCAGTGAGTGAGAAACAGTATCAAAGGTCTTTGACAGGTCAGTGAAGAGGGCAGCACAATTTTGCTTTTTATCCATACATTTAACCATGTAATTTATAACTGGGCTCCCGAGTTGCGCAGCAGTCTAAGGCCCTGCATCTCCAGGTCGTTGTGGAGCTAGAGGAGTTAGAGCCCTGTCTATGTTGGTAGATAAGATGAGAGCACCCCTCCAGCTAGGATGGAGTCCATCACTCCTCAGCAGGTCAGGCTTGGTCCTGTTTGTGGGCGAGTCCCAGAAAGAGGGCCAATTATCTACAAATTCTATCTTTTGGGGGGGGGGGCAGAAAACAGTTTTCAACCAGCGATTGAGTTGTGAGACTCTGCTGTAGAGCTCATCACTCCCCATAACTGGGAGGGGGCCAGAGACAATTACTTTATGCAGACACATCTTTCTAGCTGATTTACACGCTGAAGCTATGTTGCGCTTGGTGACCTCTGACTGTTTCATCCTAACATCGTTGGTGCCGACGTGGATAACAATATCTCTATACTCTCTACACTCGCCCGTTTTAGCTTTAGCCAGCACCATCTTCAGATTAGCCTTAACGTCGGTAGCCCTGCCCCCTGGTAAACAGTGTATGATCGCTGGATGATTTGTTTTAAGTCTAATACTGCGGGTAATGGAGTCAGAGCTAATGGTGGGAAACTTCGGCGTCTCAGACACCGTAACAGGAGGAATAGAGACAGGAGAAGGCTCGGCCTCTGACTCCGACTCGCTGCTTAATGGGGAAAACTGGTTGAAAGTTTCTGTCGGCTGAATGAGCAACACAGGTTGAGCATTCCAACAGCATTCCTACAGCATTCCTACAGCATTCCTACAGCATTCCTACAGCATTCCTACATCATTCCTACAGCATTCCTACATCATTCCTACAGCATTCCTACAGCATTCCTACAGCATTCCTACAGCATTCCTACATCATTCCTACAGCATTCCTACATCATTCCTACAGCATTCCTACATCATTCCTACAGCATTCCTACAGCATTCCTACATCATTCCTACAGCATTCCTACAGCATTCCTACAGCATTCCTACAGCATTCCTACAGCATTCCTACAGCATTCCAAAGCATTCCTACAGCGTTCCTACAGCATTTCCCTCCAGAAGCCATGAGAAAGTTGTCCGGCTGCGGGGACCGTGCGAGGGGATTTATACTAACGTTACTATCTGTACTTACTGGTGGCACAGATGCTGTTTCATCCTTTCCTACACTGAAATTACCCGTGCCTAACGATTGCGTCTGAAGCTGGACTTGCACCATGAGGTGATCGTTCTCCTGTATATTATGAGTACAGCGACTGCAATTAAAAGGCATCATGTTAATCTTACTACTTATCTTCGGCTGTTGGAGGTCCTGACGAACCAGGTCCAGATAAAGCATCATGTTAATGTTACTACTTAGCTTCGGCTGGTGGAGGTCCTGACGAACCAGGTCCAGATAAAGCATCATGTTAATGTTACCACTTAGCTTCGGCTGTTGGAGGTCCTGACGAACCAGGTCCAGATAAAGCATCATGTTAATGTTACTACTTAGCTTCGGCTGTTGGAGGTCTTGACGAACCAGGTCCAGATAAAGCATCATGTTAATGTTACTACTTATCTTCGGCTGTTGGAGGTCCTGACGAACCAGGTCCAGATAAAGCATCATGTTAATGTTACTACTTAGCTTCGGCTGATGGAGGTCCTGACGAACCAGGTCCAGATAAAGCATCATGTTAATGTTACTACTTAGCTTCGGCTGTTGGAGGTCTTGACGAACCAGGTCCAGATAAAGCATCATGTTAATGTTACTACTTATCTTCGGCTGTTGGAGGTCCTGACGAACCAGGTCCAGATAAAGCATCATGTTAATGTTACTACTTAGCTTCGGCTGGTGGAGGTCCTGACGAACCAGGTCCAGATAAAGCATCATGTTAATGTTACCACTTAGCTTCGGCTGTTGGAGGTCCTGACGAACCAGGTCCAGATAAAGCATCATGTTAATGTTACTACTTAGCTTCGGCTGTTGGAGGTCTTGACGAACCAGGTCCAGATAAAGCATCATGTTAATGTTACTACTTATCTTCGGCTGATGGAGGTCCTGACGAACCAGGTCCAGATAAAGCATCATGTTAATGTTACTACTTATCTTCGGCTGATGGAGGTCCTGACGAACCATGTCCAGATAAAGCATCATGTTAATGTTACTACTTATCTTCGGCTGGTGGAGGTCCTGACGAACCACGTCCAGATAAAGCGTCCGGAGTGAAAAAGTTGAATGAAAAAAAGCTGAGTGAGTGAAAAATGTAAAATATAAACGTAATTAAAAAGTAAAAAACGTAAAGTTGTCAGGTAGCAAAGTAAGGTTGGCAACAAAACGCACAAAACCCCCTCAACACGTAAACAAGTCTGCAAGTTGTGTATTGTAGTTGAGTAGGCAGGATTCTGCTCAAATGCTGCTGTAATAGGCCTACATGTGTCTCTTTTGCATGGTGTTTTTGGGTTATTCATAATCAAGCGTTAAAAACCGAAGCCAGACTGCAATATTTTAGTAGCCTAACTAAGACTGTGGCATATGTCTGTACACTTTCCCTCTGCTGCGCACTGTAAACAGGACACACGAAAGCAGCACAATTGAAGTTGAATTCAAAGACATGAGCACATCAAGCTGTTGTTTCATAAAGTAGATCACTCAACTGACTAATTTATACTCGCCGTGTGTCCTTTTTGGCACGCAGGCCTTGTGTTTGACACATGTGTGCTAGCCTATTAGCCACGTTGTGACTGACTTGTGATCATTGCCCTTGCTAGTTTGATTGTATTGACATTCCCAGCCTTAGTTACAGTCCGTTTTTTGTTTAAAATATTAAGTAATTGAAACAAACAGTGCATCCTGAATGAGTGGAGGCTGCAAACAGTGTACCAGTCCAGCTGTGATATACAACCTGATTGCAGTATATGTTGGACTACCAAGAAATGTCTTGGTGAATTCTATTAATCATGCATCGAACTGCATCCATCTATTCTGCCAACAATGCCTTACTGCATACACATCATGGAATTTTGAGTCAAATTGATTATATTTTTTAAAACCTAATAAAATGACTAAATGTTAAAAAATGTATTCTAAGTTACATTAGATTTCCATAGATTTTCTGTTAATTACCAAAATTACTGAAGATTTCGGTAACTTTTGTAAATTACCAGTAGCTTTCAACCCTGTCAAATCAAATCTAACTTTAATTATATAGCACATTTCAGACATAAATGCATAAATGCAAAGCAATGCACTTAACAGGAAAAAAAAACTACATAAAAAACAACGAAAAAAAATATATACATATTTACCACACATAAGAGGATGGAAAAAACAAAAGAATAACAATAAAAACTGAAAGACTAAAAAATGCACCCTGATGAAAAGCCAAGCTAAAAATGTGTGTTTTAGGATCTCTTTTAAATATGCCACAATTTCACTCACTCTCTCTCTATTTTTCTCTCACACACACACACATACGCTCACAAACACACAAACACACACACACATACGCTCACAAACACACACACACACACACACACACACACGCACCGCTCCTCAAGGGCATCATTAACATGTTGAACGGGAAGCACATTGTTCACATTGTAAATGGGAACCAAGCTACCCCAGGAGGAGGACTCTGTAGCCCTCTGCTGTCATAACTGACCTCAGGAAAGACAATGACTAATGATGAGCATCATAGATTGTGACAGAGGGCAGGTGGCTGCCGCAACCTATCAAAGGTTGTTGGACTGCCAATATGTTCTTTTAGTCTTCTGAATTCTTCTATCCATCCCCTTCCTTCTCTTACCATGGCTCGTAGTCCTCATGCATTGTTTGTTCCTCCTTTTGTCTCCAGCAATGTATTTATTGTGTGTTTGTATGTGATTAGATGTTTTATTTGATTTATTATTGTGTCATTCATCTTCATGATGCCCATCCCACATGGACACTGTATTTGCTGTATCCAAAGAAAATGAACATACTTACATATGCATACCCGTCCATACATACTGTACATACGTAACTACATACATACAAACATGCATATATACACACACACATACAAACACATACACACCCATTTGCATTCCTACTGAAATGAACAAATATTTTTATCAAACAAAAACCTTTCAGTTCTACAACTTGTGTTGTCCCATCTTCCAAGCTTTTGATATAAAATGTGTAACCAGCAACGCTATTCTTCTCTGAATAGACATTCAAGTTTTCCTTCAACACTTCTCCCAGCCTGGTCTCATAGACTAGGCGTAACATAGTAAATGTAAATCCGGGACTTGCAAATTAGTATGATATGTTACGTTTGGTATGGTTACAGGAGACAGATAATTAATAAATGCAAAAACTAAAGTAGGATGGTTGGTCGGCATTTAACAAGAACGTCCAGCAAAGCAAAAGTTACGAGTTCAAATCTCATCACTGACAACTTTGGCATTTGAGCTAAATAGCAACTTTTTTTTAGCTAACCCTGTCACTAACCTTAACCTTAACGCTTTTAGCTAACCCTAACCTTAACCCTTAAGCGAACCCCAACCTTAACCCTTTAAACTAACTCCTAAACTTAACTTTAGCTTAACCATGACACCTAACCCTAACCCCTAGCCAAGCTAATGTTAGCCACCTAGTCACCTAGATGGAATTTGTCATACGTTTAGCAAATTCGTAACATAAAATAGAAATTGAAGTTTGTATAGTTCTGGTTTCTGCTACTGCATTTAAAAAAAGGTTACTCTTAAATCATCATTATAAAGTACAGTAAAATAAAAAGTGCAGTTAATTCTCCATCTTCCTTAAATCGCAGACTGCACTTCATCTATGGCATTAAACCTTCCTACTTCAATTGCCAGATGCAGTATCCCAGTTCTCAACTGGGTACACAAGAATCTTTGACTTCTTGTTAGGTGATAGGTGACATTTATGGCAGTTATGGATCAAACTGTAGGTGTTCTTTATCTGGTTTTACGTTCTGCGCTTTGGTTTTAGCCATATATCAACATTTTTCTTTGTAGCTAAGGGTTAACTTGTGTTTGCTCATGTTGACATTTCATCCAGTGGAGGCTGCTGAGGGGAGGACAGCTCATATAAATGTCTGGAACGGCGCAACTGGAATGGCATCAAACACATGGAAACCATGTATTTGATACCATACCACTGATTCCGCTCCAGCCATTACCACGAGCCGTCCTCCCCAATTAAGGTGCCACCATCCTCCTGTGATTCCATCACAACTTGTTTCAAAATATTTGTTGAAGATCAGCTTCCTTATGTCATTGCATTCCTTTGTCCAAGGGTAATTGTGTGTTTTATCCCAGGTGAAAGCCTGTTGAGTTATTCTGTCCTCTGGCATGTCAATAAGATGGTTCCATAACCTTATTTCATTGGGCTCCCATCCCGATGTCTCCTTGAATAGCCCGATTTGGGGCAAGCTTATACACCCCAAGGAAACATCTGTTTTAAATAAAGTTTGCCGTTTTGGCTTCCTTGCTCCATAACTCCATGTTCAATAAGGACACACACATGAATTGCAGAGCTGTGAACATGTACAATAACCAAAGACTTTACAGATTTTCTATTATCTAGCAACGGACTCCAACACTTAAACCTGCAGGATCAGATTAGGACTTTATACACTCCAAAGGTCATATATTCATAGCTACGGACATTCGGGGTGCTGAGGGTGCTGCAGAACCCTCTGATAAATCACAATATAAAATAATATACAAGAAATATCAAAATAAAAAAAAAAAATAGTGCACCAGACCTTCATTACTCTTGTTTGAGTTGGGAAAATACTCGTCAGCAGAGAAGGGAGAAAAATATTGTTCCAAACGGATAGTGATGAATGCGTCTTACTGTACCCTTTTATATGATGTGCTTATCTGGGTTTTCTCTTGGTTGATCAATAATCTCCACTTTGTACACCAGAGATTGACAGTGTTCAACATACATTGCAAATCATTCTCAGTCTCTTCAAGGTGGACAATATCGTGTGAGGGTTAAATACACAACATGTAATTGATGGAATTGGAACCAGGTGTGATGGAAGACAAGACAAAACCAATGTAAAATGAAAAGTGGATCGGCGATGGTTAGAAGGTCGGTGACGTCGACCGCCGAACGCCACCCGAACAAAAAGAGGGCCCAACTTCGGGCGGAAGTCGTGACACAGTTCTCACACCCCCCTCCCCCCAACAGACACTTACCCTGCCTCCACCCTCCCCAATGGACATTTAGTATTGCTACAGCTGTAAATATATACAGTACCAGTCAAAAGTTTGGACACACCTACTTGTTCCAAGGTTTTTCTTTATTTTTACTATTTTCTATATTGTAGAATAATAGTGGAGACATCAAAACTATGAAATAACACATATGGAATCATGTAGTAAGCACAAAAGTGATAAACAAATCAAAATATATGTTATATTCGAGATTCTTCAAAGTTGCCACCCTTTGCCTTGATGACAGCTTTGCACACTCTTGGCATTCTCTCAACCAGCTTAATGAGGTAGTCACTTGGAGTGCATTTCAATTAACAGGTGTGCCTTGTTAAAATTCATTTGTGGAATTTCTTTCCTTCTTAATGTGTTTTAGCCAATCAGTTGTGTTGTGACAAGGTAGGGGTGGTATACAGAAGTATACATACCCCTATTTGGTAAAAGACCAAGTCCATTGTCACGACTTCCGCCGAAGTGGGTCCCTCTCCTTGTTTGGGCGGCATTCGACGGTCGACGTCACCGGCTTTCTAGCCACCGCCGATCCACTTTTCATTTTCCATTTGTTGTCTTTGTCTTATCACACCTGGCTTCACTCAATCAATTACTTGTTTATTATTCAACCCTCTGTTCCCCTTGTTGTATTTGTGAGTGATTGTTTATTGTATTTTTGGTCCGTCATTGGGTGCTCGTGATGTTACTTTGTACATTTGTCATTTTGAGTAAAAGTACGTTGATTACTCATATTTGCTGTTCTGCGCCTGACTCTCTACACCAGCTACACACAGAACCCTTACATCCATATTATGGCAAGAACAGCTCAAAAAAGTAAAGAGAAAAGACAGTCCATCATTACTTTAAGATGTGAAGGTCATTTAATACATAATAATAAAAGATTTGCTTGGTCCAAGAATCACGAGTAATGAACATTAGACTTGTGGAAATCTGTCCTTTGATCTGATGAGTCCAAATGAGAGATTTTTGGTTCCAACCACCGTGTCTTTGTGAGACGCAGAGTAGGTGAACAGATGATCTCTGCATGTGTGGGTCCCACCAGGACGCATGGAGGACGAGGTGTGATGGTGTGGGGGTGCTTTGCTGGTGACACTGTCTGTGATTTATTTATAATTCAAGGCACACATAACCAGCATGGCTACCACAGCATTCTGCAGCGATACGCCATTCCTTATAGTTTGCGCTTAGTAGAACTATAATTTGTTTTTCAACAGGACAATGACCCAAAACACACTTCCAGGCTGTGTAAGGACTATTTGACCAAGAAGGAGAGTGATGAAGTGCTGCATCAGATGACCTGGCCTCCACAATCACCTGACCTCAACCCAATTGAGATGGTTTGGGATGAGTTGGACTGCAGAGTGAAGGAAAAGCAGCCAACAAGTGCTCAGCATATGTTGGAACTCCTTCAAGACTGTTGGAAAAGCATTCCAGGTGAAGCTGGTTGAGAGTGCCAAGAGTGTGCAAAGCTGTCATCAAGGCAAAAGGTGGCTATTTTGAAGAATCTGAAATATCAAATATATTTTGATTTGTTTAACACTTTTTCAGTTACTACATGATTCCATATGTGTTATTTCATAGTTTTGTGTTGATGTCTTCACTATTATTCTACACTGTAGAAAATTCTAAAAATAAAGAAAAGGCCTTGAATGAGTAGACCTGTCCAAACGTTTGACTGGTACTGTATATATATATATATATATATATATAATTGTTTTCATTCATACACTTCTCTTTTTTTGACATGCACAATTTCACGGTACCCTGCGAATACATCTGCGACCATGTGACTAATAACAGAACCTAATCTAATCCTATAGGATAAACCTTTGAATAACCCTTTTTAGTTCCAGGTAGAACCCTTTTGAGTTATGTGGAACCCTTTACTCAGAAGGTTGTACGTGGAACCCAAAATAGTTCTACCTGGAAACAAAAAGGGTTATTCAAAGGTTTATCCTAAAGGGAACAGCTGAAGAACCCTTTTAGGATTAGATTAGATTATGTTATTAGTCACATGGTAGAAACCTGGAACACACACACATAGAAAATATTGACACCACACACACACACACACACACCATCACACATGCACACACATGTCTCTGTGTACAGACAGTATTTTATCACCTCTCTCCTCTCCTTATCTTTTTCTCTCTATCATCCCCTTTTTCCCATCATCCCTCACACCTCCGATTTCCTCACGTGACACATGACCTCTTCCATATCCATATTTCCATATTTCCTCCATATTTTCCGCCTGTTCAGGGAAAAAAATGCCTAATTTCATGCAATAATCTTTTATAATACCACTTACATTTTTTATTACCACTTAAACGAAAAAAGAAAAAAAAAAGTTCATTTAAAACGTTACTTCATCCAAATGTATCATGCAACTGAGGCAACAACATGTTCGTAGAAAGGAAATGAATAGATCAGATTGCTATTGACACGTCCCTCATGTTCTTTAGACACAGCCTGTTCTTGGATGAGTAGAAAATATCAATCACATTTCTATTCACCAGAACAGACATTGTGTTAATGTTGATGATGTTTGAAACCCCATGGCCTTTTCAGTTATACAGTTACCTGTGAGTTGAATGGACCCTTCACTAAGCCCCGCCGCAGAATTTTGGGCAACCAATCGCAGAGCTCCAATGGATAGCAACTGTCGTCGAGTGCGACACGACACCTCGGACAAGCTCATGTTTGAAACACAAAGACAGTGAGGACAGTGGGAAAAACAGAGAATTACTTGGAAAACCAAGAACCATCAGTTGCTTTCCAAGAACCAGGCTGAAGAGATGTAATCATGAGCTGATCCATCACATTGAAGCTATTAGCTCTTTCTGAAGTGTAAAAAAATACCTTAATTACCACTTAAACAAACCTAATATATAACTTTCATTTAAAATGATACTTTATTGAAGTGTAGCGTGCAACAGAAGAAAGAACATACTGTACAACCAGTGTTCTTTATTTGTTCACTTCTCTCCTCTCCTTTTCCCCCAACAACTCCTTATCTTTTTCTCTCTATTAACACCTTTTTCCCATCATCCCTCATACAGCGCCCCCACACCTCCTATTTCCTCACCTGATCTCTTCCATATTTCCTCCATAACATCCTCCCCCTCTTTGTTCTATCCAAGAAGACCACACTCTCCATTCCTGTCTGTGTATAGCAGTGTGTTGGTAGGCTATTGTATGTATAATTTACCAATTAAAACAAACCACATTTATTCTCTCCTGCTAACTAGCAGCTAACCTGAAAAGTTCAGCACGACCTCACGGTCTGTTCCGTCGCAAAGAACAATTCTAATTTAAAATCATCCTTCCTCATCTCGAGCAGCCTGTTATCCGTTTTGATTGATTGGAACACATTGGGTGCATGTATAATCATTAGCTCATCTATGCTATTTTAAACCTGACATCCTAAACACTTCCAATACATTTTTTAAAGTTGTTTAACCTAAACAGAAGCTCTAACTTACCATTGACAATAACATGCAACTCTCTGTTAAATTAGACATCACTACATCTGCTTTGACTCAGTGTCAAACACATCTGAATATTCAACATGTTTGTAGACAGAAAATATATAGATTTATCAGATTGCTATTGACACATCTCACACTTACTTTAGACCTCACAGCCTGCTCTTGGATGTGTAGAAAATAAAAATCACATTTCTATTTACCAAACCAGACAGTGTGTTAATGTTTATGTTTGAAACCCCATGGTCTTCATCAGTTATACAGTTACCAATGAGTTGAAATACTCAAATACTTCCCCCCTGTGACTGGGTTCGAATCCGAGTCTCCTGCATGCCACAAGACTGCAATAGCCGCCGAGCTAAAGCCTAGCCATTAGCTAGCTTGGGGAGCTTACTCAAGTCTCCAGGTCTCAGACAAGGTGACTCATCAAGCAAGTGTGGTTCATGGAATCCCCTCCGTAACACATAGGCCTACCCATCCCAAATTAGAGACCTGAAGACTTGCATAAGCTCCCTGAGCAAGCTAATGCCTGGGCTTAAAGAGTGACTGAACGCACCGATTTGCATGTGTTTTTACATTTTTAAATTGAACCTTTATTTAACTAGGCAAGTCAGTTAAGAACAAATTCTTATTTACAATGAAGGCCTACCCCGGCCAAACCCTTACCCGGGAAGACGCTGGGCCAATTGTGCTCAGCCCTATGGGACTCCCAATCTCTGCCGGTTGTGATACAGCCTGGAATAGAACCTGGGTCTGTAGTGATGCCTCTAGCACTGAGATGCAGTGCCACTCTGTTGCTCATTAAACAAAAACTATTTCAGTCTTGGGGATGTGATTTGATGTGGCAGTTGCTGATGTTTGTCTCCCATGACAAACCATTGAAATAAAGCCAGTACTCCCTTAAAAAAAACTACCTGTAAACTTGCGCTTTCACATATGAAAATCAGATATGCATTTTCACATATGATAAACTCCGCATGTTGAAATCTCACTTTCACATGTGGAATTACAATTTCACATCTGGTGGTGAAATAGTGTTATTTCCCCCAAATAGTCAGAAGGAATCTAAGATAACTCAAGGAATCTGTAATTCATTTTGAAGTTTTTACTGAGGAGGTTTTAGTCACCTAATTGTACATCTAGCAATGTGTTGTCTTATGTAAACAAAGTCTGATCCACTGCACTGCTGGGCAGGTTTGTCTCATTGTCTGTGTGTTCTGCAGTAGGATTGGATAGAGAGCAATCAATGCAGCTGTGTATCCTGTGTTAGTGGGCAAGTGAGCATTGTCGAAATCAAAACCAGTTAGTAATGACAAACTCACATACAAAACTCAGTTTTGGACGAGACTGACAATATTATTATAGCCAGTGAAGCTTCAATCTGGAATCTGCATTAAGGGAAACAGCACCACTCTTCGCCCCACAGCCTTTGTTATTGTTTTTGTTTTGTTCATGAAATGGAGGGAAAACTGAAAAGAGGAGCGTCCACAGTGTGGTAAAAAAAAAAGTTTGGAGGAGAAAAAAACAGTGTTTATGGTTTTGTAGTGACTTCTTTGTTATTGTACTATCCCAAACGGACATGGCAGTTTCACCAATTAAAGATGGAGTCTGCATTATGGGAAAAAGTGTCCCTGTTCACCCCAGCGCCTTTGTTATGGTTTTTGTTTTGTTGACTAAACGGAGGTGAGGAGCTTCCAAACGGAGAGGAGGAGCTTCCAAACGGAGAGGAGGAGCTTCCAAGCGGAGAGGAGGAGCTTCCAAGCAGAGAGGATGAGCTTCCAAACGGAGAGGAGGAGCTTCCAAGCGGAGAGGAGGAGCTTCCAAGCAGAGAGGATGAGCTTCCAAACGGAGAGGAGGAGCTTCCAAACGGAGAGGAGGAGCTTCCAAGCGGAGAGGAGGAGCTTCCAAGCAGAGAGGATGAGCTTCCAAACGGAGAGGAGGAGCTTCCAAGCGGAGAGGAGGAGCTTCCAAGCAGAGAGGATGAGCTTCCAAACGGAGAGGAGGAGCGTGGTAAAAAAACATTCTGTACATAATGTTCTGTTCTAACACGCGTGCAGTTTTGTCTGAGGGGGAAAAAACAGTGTTTGTTGTTTGCAGTAACGTCTTTGTTGTTCTAATAGCCCAAACAGATGTGGCAGTTTCACCAGATTCCATCTTTAAGCTTTAGCATTAACTTGAGGACAAACTCAAATCTACAGGCCACAGGCAAGGTTATTTATCACCTCTGTTAAACAGTCATCCATTCCGTCATTAGACAAATCAATAAATTATTATTCAGCCACACGTCCCCATCGAGCCCTCTGGACCCATCTGTCCGTCACAGAAACACCTGTGGGGAGGAACACCGGAGAGAACAATAAAGGCTTTCGGTCCTGAGGATGTGTAGAACAGAAACCTTATACCTCCTCCTTGTCTGCCTTATCTCGTCTCTCCTTCTGTCCTCCTTCTCATTCCTACTTCCATCCCCTCCGTTCTTCCCCCTCTTTTCGCCCAATGGAAAACTTTTCTCCACATAACTGAGAAGTGGTGGTGCTCATACTCCTAGGATTGCCACAGAAGAAAAGTGGGCTGCCCCCCCCCCCCCCCTCTCTCCAGAGTGAGTAAAAAAGGACAAAACCAGAAATGTTCACTTGATACTCAGGGTGTCTTCTTGAAGACACTGGTAATGGGTTAAGGCTTCACCTTTCTTAAGCATTCACGTGGATATAACAACTAAGCCTGTATGTATAGTGGAGAAAAAAACGGTAACAAATTCAACCATTTCAACTTTTCTTCCTGTGTTTTCTGATGGCTGCAGAGTAGGCTCATTCTGTCTCACTTCTTTCGGAAGATTACACTGCAGTAATTCTAGTGGGTCAAGGTCAAAGACCTCAAGCTCAATTCCTTTGAGTTAACAGACCAATATACATCAAAGCCTTGCTGTAGCCTTTAAATCAGAATGAGGAAATCCTTTGAACTCTCCTACAGTGACCTTGCTTACCACTCTCATTTCTCTGCAAAACCCGGAAAGAAATAATTTGGAGAGCTGAGAACACACAGCGCGTTCAGTCACGGGGAGGGTGCTTTACGGCTAGTCACCTCAGATGCAAACGTTTAGACAAGAGCTTTGTTTGAAGCAAAGAATTGTGGCCTTGGAAAAGCAATTTATTTAATGTTAATTGAGGCAGAACGCTTGTTGCAGCTTGGAGGATACAAGAACACACAATCACAACATCTCAATTGGTAAAAACAGATCAGATATTGTGCGCCAAATTAAATATCCTACATGCATATTTCCTCTATAGGAGGAGGAAGTCCTATGCCTGTCAGACGATACTTGTAGGTATATTTAATATTTTGGAAACAATTGTCTGACTACAATACAGCTGCCTTGAACACCTTCAGGATAGCAGTCGTGGGTTCAAATACAATTTTCTTCCTCAAATACTTTAAGCCTTTGATTTGGTCGGGTTTTGTTCTTTTGGGATGATTCCATTGGTTTCACTGCGCAAGACAAGCAAAATCAAGCGTCGCTAAAGTATTTGAAAGAAAACCCAGTTCTGCAGGATAGCGTTGTGCCGCTGACGAGAGTCTGAAGGCTCGAAAAGTCAGCAGCCATCCCCATCACAACACCTTCCACCCAGGCTAGCCTGTCAGGCCGAGGGAAACAATCCGCTCCTCAACCTAGGAATGGGCTGTGGAACCTGGGGAAGCCGGCCGACTTCTGCCACCCCCAGTGGAGAGACCCAGACAGCATCTCACAGTCATTTTGTCTAGTCTACATCGAGCATCAATAAGCATCAGAGCCACTCTATAAAGCAGTGGGTTGCCGGTGGGCTGCTGAAGGGTTGTCATGACATTTGGTGCATCAAGGATGGGGGTCCATTACCCACAACCCCATAAAACAAAATTGATAGAAAGTTCAGCACATTGTATGTGTTATCAATTTGGTTTTATTTAACTTTTATGTAATCAACAGCAACACAAGTTCAAGGGGTCTTCATGAATCTATAAAAAGGTGTAATTTAGTTTCCGCCTCCCAGAAACGAATCTCCCAGGAAATTGATGTCAGTGTTGTGTGAGTTACAATATTATCGCAACCACTTGAAAACGAGATATTGATTTATTGGAAGCCACTAATTGTCTCTGACTGGGTGACAGACTTTCCTAAAGAGTGTGTTTTAGAGGTTGGTGTGTTTTTGTATGTGTGTGTGTGCGCACGCATGCGAGCCCGGGTGGCGCAGTGGTTAAGGGCGCTGTACTGCCAGCTGTGCCACCAGAGACTCTGGGTTCGCGCCCAGGCTCTGTCGCAACAGTCCGCGACCGGGAGGTCCGTGGGGCCACGCACAATTGGCCTAGCGTCGTCCAGGTTAAGGAGGGCTTGGCCGGTAGGGATATCCTTGTCTCATCGCGCACCAGCGACTCCTGTGGCGGGCCGGGCGCAGTGCACGCTAACCAAGGTTGCCAGGTGCACGGTGTTTCCTCCGACACATTGGTGCGGCGGGCTTCCGGGTTGGATGCGCGCTGTGTTAAGAAGCAGTGCGGCTTGGTTGGGTTGTGTATTGGAGGACGCATGACTTTCAACCTTCGTCTCTCCCGAGCCCGTACGGGAGTTGTAGTGGTGAGACAAGATAGTAGCTACTAAACAATTGGATACCACGAAATTGGGGAGAAAAAGGGGTAAAATTCAACAACAAAAAAACACAAAAAAAAGAAGAAAGGAGCCATGTGTGTTAGAGAGAAGTATGTGTGGTCATTCATAACAGAGAAGCTCTTCCCTTCTGAAAGAGAAGAGAAGTATGTGTGGTCATTCATAACAGAGAAGCTCTTCCCTTCTGAAAGAGAAGAAAAGTATGTGTGGTCATTTATAACAGAGAAGCTCTTCCCTTCTGAAAGAGAAGAGAAGTATTATTCATAACAGAGAAGCTCTTCCCTACTGAAAATGTTCTTTCTCTGGGAAAGGGTGCCTGTCTGGCCCCTCTGGGCTACGGCATTCTACAGCTAAGTCTTGGGATGAGTTGATGAGTTTGAAATACAATACAATCAATATGTAGGCTATTTTATGTTTAATTTATTTAACCTTTAGTCAACCAGGTAAATCTCATTGAGATAAAGATATGTTTTATCTCAATGGGACTAACCTGGTTAAATAAAGGTTAAATAAATAAAAATGAATAGAATGGCCTACATATTGATTGTATTGTATTTCAAAATGCATCAACTCACTTCAAGACTTAGCTGTAGAATGCCGTACAGTGCAGTCTAATGTTACCGTATTTCAAGAAGCGTCAATAAAAAACCATCAACATCTGTAAACCAATTAAAACCCTAAAATATTATTTTGTCTTTTGCCTTATGTCTTCCTCTCTCCTCTTCTCCACAACGTTACATCTTCCTCTGAGACCTCATAAGTCTCATTACTGTTCAAGCCAGAGTATGGAGGCTACAGATTTATCACTAGAGGCAAGCCGGGCTTGACATCACCCAAGCACAAATGTAATTGCAGGTTTGTTTATTTCCTATTGAATAAACATTTATGGGTGGAAAAAGCAATTCCCCCCCACCTGCGACCTCTTAAGACCCACGGGGTCTGTGTCGGACAATACCGCAGTTATAAATAATCCCTTGCTCTCCTGGAAGCAGAAATGGATGGAGCTGTTGCCTACTTGGTATATTTAAACTTATTTTTACTATTATTGTATTATTAAAAAGTATTACACTTTTAAAATCCACCATTTGTTTGTATAATTGGAGAAGGTTAAAACTGCAGCACTATGGCAGTGTGTGCCGCATTGGACCTTTTGTTGAAGCTATAACGTTGACCTAATTGAGATAAGTCTCAAAACATAGCCATTGTTACCAACAGATTTGAAGTAAGACTACACAACAAAGCTCATCAACACACCGTGAGCTTCATTCAACGGTCCATGTGATGGCTAGCTAACTTATATAGGAAGATTTGAGAACAGACCTTCAAATACCCTACTGTTCTCCTTCTGTCCTTTCCCCTGACATTGAGGGGTGGAAAACATGCCAGTCAAGCGGTTAGGTGTAGCCTAGGGCCTAGCGGTTTAAAGGGGAGCTTGTTGTTTTCACCCATACACCTGCATGCACCTGCAGTAGTAAGCCACTGGGACACGTTGCCTGTAAACACACTGGAGATACGGGTGAAGAGGAAGAGAAAGAGAAAGCACCAAGGACGGTTGGTGAGAGGGAGGGATCATGGGAGGATAGGAGATGAAAGAAGGGCATATAGAAAGAAAGAAAGAAAGAAAGAAAGAAAGAAAGAAAGACAGACAGAGACATGGGGAGCGACATCCATCCAAAGACCATGCATATTAGCCTGGTCGCAGTATCTGTTCAGCTTTTACATTCTACTCCTTGCCACTCCTGTTGTTTTCCAAAGGAGTGGAATGTTAGCTAAAAAGACTGGTACAAGGAGTGGAATGTTAGCGAAAAAGACTGGTACAAGGAGTGGAATGTTAGCTAAAAAGACTGGTACAAGGAGTGGAATGTTAGCGAAAAAGACTGGTACAAGGAGTGGAATGTTAGCTAAAAAGACTGGTACAAGGAGTGGAATGTTAGCTAAAAAGACTGGTACAAGGAGTGGAATGTTAGCTAAAAAGACTGGTACAAGGAGTGGAATGTTAGCTAAAAAGACTGGTACAAGGAGTGGAATGTTAGCGAAAAAGACTGGTACAAGGAGTGGAATGTTAGCTAAAAAGACTGGTACAAGGAGTGGAATGTTAGCTAAAAAGACTGGTACAAGGAGTGGAATGTTAGCTAAAAAGACTGGTACTCGAACTACATGCATATTGATCGAACCAATTGTATTTTTGTCATTTTATTAAAACAATAACACTGAAATGAAACATGTTGAACACATGTCCAGATGGTACACATTAGCAATAATGCTATGGTATTATTTAAAATAATTAGCATAAGTAACAGCAACTTTTTTTTACATTTACTTGACCACGGTGTAATCCCAGAGTAGAGTACACAGATAATAACTTACTGTATAAATCTTGAACCTGTCATACATGACTGTAAGACAGCCCGTGTGGATTGTGTGTTCATTGAACTCAATACAGTTAAAGCTAATCCATAAAATACAGTGTGTGTGTACAGCAGATTAATCATTGAGTCGCTGTCTGATGAAAACAACATTTTTGCCATTTACATTTTAAAAAAAATTTGAAAGCAGTAACTCCCTTCAATGTACTCTGAACATTTAATGACTCTAGACCAAGAAAGTGTATTCAAAATAGCTCCTGAAGTTTCAGAATTGTATGTTCAATAATGGGACAATATGGTAATTTCTTCCATTTCCTGAAGAAATGTGTTTTGGAGGTTAGTGCTTTTCATCAGACAGCGACGACTATGCTGTTGTACGCAGATTGTTCAGTAGGGCATGCAAGGGAAAACAATTCAAAAGGTGAAATTAAAATCTGTGTCTCTTACTGGACATTAGTCTAGGAGGTAGTCCCTCCCTGTTTCAGTCCGTTTTATTCTGTATGGTGCCTAAAGAACATGACCTCAGGTAAGGTCAAGCACAATGAAGTTGCACCAGTGCTTCAATCTCCAATAAAAGGTCAAGGGGATCCATTAATCACAAATAAACACATTAAAATAACCAAAACACTTGGAACAACTACCCAAGTTTATAACAATAATACCCAACAAATAACAATAATTCATCAATAATATGAATAGGATCCTCCGTTATAACATTATGCCATAGATACAGTGAGTACTGTACGCCAGATTCCTCTATTTGATTGACATCATCATTATCATCATTCTCTCTGTTCGGGGACAGTGTTCGTTTCCACATTGCAGGTTTCCTCTAGTACCATTTCATTGGTCATCCCAGCTTGAACTAACTTTGTCCAGAGCAGAAACCATCCATGAGTCCACAGGTGGGAATTATGAGCCTTTGGGACTTGTTACAGGTGATCATAGTGACAAATGGACAAGGGTCATAGACAGTGTGTGTAGTACGTTCCCGTCATGGCCTTACCTACATAGTGATGAAGGCCCAGTACATACCTACACACAGAAAGTTCCAAGCTCACAAAGACGACAATCCATTTCAATTCACAACATTTCTGATGAAATCAAATGATCCAGTTCATATAAAGTGAAGGGAATACTCAGGTTCATTTTCTAGGGCAAGTTTCTACCCATTCACAGTCTAAAAAATAGTCTTTCCTTATAGTATATGTAAGGAATCTATAAAGTACATGGAAGAATATGCTCTTGCTGGTTCTATGAAACCAAGCTGGTGCAATGCACAGGCGGTTGGTGGCACCGTCATTGAGGAGGACGGGCTTGTGGTAATGGCTGGAGCGGAATCAGTGGAATGGTATAAAATACATTGAACATGGTTTCCATGTGTTTGATGTCATGCCATTCGCTCCGTTCCAGCCCTTATTATGAGCCGTCCTCCCCCCAGCCCCTTTCAGTGGTGCAATGCGCTGTAAATGTCTGTTTATACTGACAAACAGGAGAGGTGTCATCGCAGAAATCGTTCAGTGTAGTGTCAGAACAGGAAGTGTTCTTTGAAGTCCCATGTACCTCTTCTTCCTGTATCGTCCGAAACAGGTCATTGGTCAAGAGCTACATGGGTTGACAGTGGGAGGGCTCCCAATGATGGATTGTTTATCGTGATGGAGAGGGAGGTGGCTTGGCTCATCAAAGCATAGACTAACCAGTCAGGGCTTATCAAAGTGTAGACTCACCAATCAGGGCTCATCAAAGCGTAGACAGACCAATCAGGGATTATCAAAGCGTAGACTGACCAATCAGGCCTCATCATAGCGTAGACTGACCTATCAGGCCTCATCATAGCGTAGACTGATCAATCACTGGGCTCTCTAAGGGCAGAAGCTCCGTCGTCATGTTGGCACAAGTCTCAATTTGAACACACTGCAAAGACAGCAAGAGATACATTTAGACATTACAAACAACGACCAGCACGACCAGCACACTCCCCCTTCGCCCCCCGTCCGTCCATCCGTCCCCCCCATTCGTCCGTTAGCCCACCCATCCCCGCCCATTCCTCCGTCAGTCACGATTTGTTTTTAATCTTCGAACTGTAACAGTAAGACATGATAAAAGATAAGAATTCAAATATAAAGTAAATGGCTCAGTACAATAGAATTTCTCTTTATGCATAAGTATAATATATGAAGGCACAGTTTATAGTCCAATATTTACACGTGTTTTGGGGAAGGGGCGATTGGTGGGCAAGTGTATAAATTGTGCAGTATTTAACAATGATAATAAGAGTCTGGTAGCAGCAGTTGTGATGTGTGTGTAGCATAAATGTGTGTGATTGTGTGTGCGTGTGTGTGGATGACTGCATATCTGTGAGGTTGTGTGAGTGATTAAGTGAGTGCATATGTGCTAAGGTGTGCAGAGTCAGTGGAGGTGGTCAGACCAGTTGTTCAGCAGTCTGATGGCTTGTAGATAGAAACTGTGTCTGAGTCTGTAGCTATCAGACCTCATGCTCCGATACCATCTGCCCGACGGTAAAGGAGTGACTGGGGTGTTTGTGGGTTCCTTGATGATGCTACTGCCCGCCCCCAGGCAACGTTTTGAGTAGATGTCCTGGATGGGTGGGAACACGGTCCCAGTGATGTACTGGGCCTTCTTCACCAACAGCTGGAGGACCTTGCAGTCGTGGATGAAGCAATTCCCGTGCCAGGCCGTGATGCAACAGGTCAGCAGTACTATTTTGAATTTCTTCAGCCGCCTTAGGAAGTAGAGACGGTGTTGTGATGGTGTTGTTGGTCCATGTCATGTCCTTGGTGATGTGGACAGCAAGGAACATTACTCTACTGTAGTCCCATTGATGTGGATCAGGCATGTTCCCCCCTCTGCTTCCTGAAGTCAACAATCAACTCCTTTGTTTTGCTGATGTTGAGGAAAGGTTGTTGTCCTGGCATCACAATGCCAGTTAACTTACTTTCTCCCTATAGGCTGATTCGCCGTTGTTGGTTAATAGACCTACAGCAGAGGACTCAGGACACACCCCTGGGGGGCCCTTGTGTTAAGAGTCAGTGTGCTGGAGATTGGCTTGTCAATCCTGACAGCTTGTCGTCTGCCCGTCAGGATGTCCAGGATCCAGTTGCAGAGGTGGTGTCCAGACCCAAGGCTCTGAGCTTGGTGTTGAATCAAATCCAATGAAAATGTATTTGCCACATGCATCGTAAACAACAGGTGTAGACTAACAGTGAAATGATGACTTACGGCCCCTTCCCAACAATGCTGGGAGAAAAAAAGATAAATAATAACACAAGGAATAAAGGGTTAAGGGTAAGTAAGAATCAGGACGATAGAGTTATGTTTAGAGTTGCCAAATGGAGGGCAAGGGAGAGCTCTGTATGCATTTTTGTGTGTGGAGTAATGGTGATCTAGAGTTTTTTCGCATCTAGTTGCACGACTGACATGCTGCTAAAAAGGAGGTAAGACAGATTGGAGTTTGCCTACATTCAAATCACTGGTCGCTAGGAGCGAATCCTCTGGATGTGCATTGTCTTGTTGAGCCCGGTCTTAGTGCCAGCCTCGGTTTGTGGTGATAAATAGACATGTACGAAAAATATAATAATATGGTCTGCAGTTTATTGTGAGGTATTCTAACTCAGGAAAGCAAAACCTGAAGACTTCCATTTGAACATCTTGGCCATGTTCTGTTATAATCTCCACCCGGCACAGCCAGAAGAGGACTGGCCACCCCACATAGCCTGGTTCCTCTCTAGGTTTCTTCCTAGGTTATGGCCTTTCTAGGGAGTTTTTCATAGCCACCGTGCTTCTACACCTGCTGTTTGGGGTTTTAGGCTGGGTTTCTGTACAGCACTTTGAGATATCAGCTGATGTACGAAGGGCTATATAAATACATTTGATTTGATTTGATTTCCTTAACATTAGATAGTGTGCACCTGCTGATGTTAAGAGACACACACCTCTCCCCCTTAACCCTACCCGCAGCTGCCGTTCGGTGCCTACAAAAGACAGCTAGATGTACACTACCGGTCAAAGGTTTTAGAACACCAACTCATTCAAGGGCTTTTCTTTCTTTTTTACTATTTTCTACATTATAGAATAACAGTGAAGACATCAAGACTATGAAATAACACAAATGGAATCATGTAGTAACCAAAAAAGTATTACATTTAACATTCTTCAAATAGCTACACTTTGCCTTCACACTTTGCCTTCACACTTTGCCTTCATGACAGCTTTGCACACCTTGGCATTCTCTCAACCAACTTCACCTGGAATGCTTGTCCAACAGTCTTGAAGACTGTTCCCACATATGGTGAGCACTTGTTGGATGCTTTTCCTTCATTCTGCGGTCCGACTCATCCCAAACCATCTCAATTTGGATGAGGTTGGGGGATTGTGGAGGCCAGGTCATCTGATGCAGCACTCCATCACTCTCCTTCTTGGTCAAATAGCCCTTACACAGCCTGGAGGTGTGTTGGGTCATTGTCCTGTTGAAAAACAAATGATAGTCCCACTAAGCCCAACCAGATGGGATGGTGTATCGCTGCAGAATGCTGTGGTAGCCATGCTGGTTAAGTGTACCTTGAATTCTAAATAAATCACATACAGTGTCACCAGCAAACCACCCCCACACCATAACACCTCCTCTTCCATGCTTTACGGTGGGAAATACACATGCAGAGATCATCCGTTCATCCACACCGCGAGTCACAAAGACACGGCGGTTGGAACCAAAAATCTCAACATTTCCACTGGTCTAATGTCCATTGCTTGTGTTTCTTGGTTCAAGCAAGTCTCTTCTTGTTATTGGTGTCCTTTAGTAGTGGTTTCTTTGCAGCAATTTGATGTGTCTATTACTATTACTATTACTTGAACTTTATTTGGGCTGCAATTTCTGAGGCTGGTAACTTGTTTTTTTTGTGACTGAACTTGAAGAAACTTTCAAAGTTCTTGAAATTTTCCAGATTGACTGACCTTAGTGTCTTAAAGTAATGATGGACTGTCATTTCTCTTTGCTGTTTTGAGATAAACTTGCCATAATATGGACTTGGTCTATTACCAAAAAGGGCTATCTTCTGTTTAACCCCCTACCTTGTCACAACACATCTGATTGGCATTAAGCATTAAGAAGGAAATAAATTCCACAAATTAACTTTTAAGAAGGCACACCTGTTAAATGAAATGCTTTCCAGGTGAGTACCTCATGAAGCTTGGTGGGGAGAACGCCAAGAGTGTGCAAATCTGTCATCAAGGAAAAGAGTGTCTATTTGAAGAATCTCAAAAATATAACACTTTTTTTTTACTACATAATTCCATATGTGTTATTTCATAGTTTTGATGTCTTCACTACTATTTTACAATGTAGAAAATAGTCAAAATAAAGAAAACTTTAGACCGGTAGTGTATATTATCAGCCACGACTGAACAAGGACATGGATGACACCATGGCTGTACTACATTCTACAGGTAATTCAGGTTACAAAAAAAGAAAGCATGGGGACTGTAAAAATATCTGAACATTATGAAATGGATATGAACACACGTACTCAATTACATGCTCGCTTACACATACAGACTTATACACACACACACACACACACACACACACACCTGATCTCGCTCTCTTCTTTCACTCTCTCTTTCTCTCTCCTTTCTCTTCTCTTCTCTCCCTCTCTCTCTATTGTTGATAACTGGTTTCTAATTTAATGTGTTTATTGTTTATGTTTTTTATGTATTTGTCGACAAGTTTATATATGTTTACAACAAGCAAGGGAAAGATATCAGAATAGTGGCATTGGCTCACAGGCAAACAGGCAAGGGAATAAAACAAATATTGCTAGAACCTATTTATAGAATTCTTAATATCAGACATTTCTAGTTTTACTTTTGACCGTCATAATTCCTCGGATGGCAGTAACTTTACAAGCACTAAAATATGGTAAATTTAGACTGAGAATAGTATCTAGTTATGGTAAGGGGTGAAATAAGTATAGCCAGTTATAAGAGACAATCGCCATCGATAAGAGACAATACTGTGCAGCTATATAAATCAACCTGGCCAGGGCCTCCGACTCTGTCAATCACCACGGCAGACTCAACAGCCTTGGTTTCTCAAATGACTGCCTCGCCTGGTTCACCAACTACTTCACAGACAGAGTCACGCCCTGACCTTAGATATTTCTGTTTTCTATATATTTTGGTTAGGTCAAGGTGTGACTATGTCTAGGGTATTTTGTATGCCTTAGGCTTTTGTATGTCTAGGGTTTTTGTATGTGTAGGGGGTTTGTATGTCTAGGGTTTTTGTATGTCTAGGGGGTTTGTATGCCTAGGGTTGTTGTATGTCTAGGGGTTTTTGTATGTCTATGTTGTCCTGATATGGTACCCAATCAGAGACAGCTGTTTATCGTTGTCTCTGATTGGGGATCATATCTAGGCAGGCCTTTTTTCCCACTTTTTGGTGTGGGATCTTGTCTACAGTTAGGTGCCTTTGTGCCCACTAGTAGCTTCACGTTTTGTTTGGTTGTTGTTTTGTTGTTTTGTTTTGGTGAGTTTCAGTTCATAAAAAATATGTGTAACTCTATTCACGCTGCGCCTTGGTCTCCTTCATACGATGAACATGACAGGAACTCAAAAGGTGTGATATAAATGAACAAAAATCTAGATTTGAATGTGCAGATAGTCAGGAATGATTCGCAAGGAAGGTGGATCCTTTTGAATATCTCAATGGACCGTAAAGGTAATCTACAAACTATCATCACCGTGCCCCTAAGGAAATCACTAATATTATGGACACATTAGAAATAGTGGATATTTGGAGATGAAAAAACCCCGACCTAGTGAGATATACATGGAGGAGACTTAATCAAGCTAGTCGTCTTGACTACTTTCTTGTCTCTTTCTCTCTTGCAAAAAAAGTTTTAATAGGAAACAGAATGTGATCAGATCATCATCTAATTGGCATTCACATAACTCTTATATATTTTCCATGTGGATGGGGATATTGGTAATTTCATCAAAGTTTACGGGAGGACAACTTATTTTTAACTAAGACAAAATCATTTATAACTGAATTTTTCCAGTATAGTATAGGTTCAGCAAATTCCCTTATTGTTTGGGATACCTTTAAATGTACCTTCAGGGGTCATTCAATTCAATAATAACAAAGCAGTTTCTGGCAAAAGAGCCAAGACTAACAAGGGATATACATTAACTAATAGTACAGGTAGATAGCAATAAAAACGATACTACAGAGATACAAAATAAGTTAGAGGAACAACAAAAATAACTTATTCAAGAATGATCTAATGTAATCTATTACAAAAATAAAGCAAACTGGATGGAATATGGAGAAAAATGCACAACATTTTGAATCTCCAATACAGGAACACTAACAAAAATAATTTGCAGAAACTCGTTACTGAAGAATCTATGATTCTCCAAATGGTATTTTAAAAGGAATTCTTTCCAAATAATATAAAAAATAGAAAATGAACAAATGTACAGAAAGATCAAATTACAGAGGAAGAACTTTTTGATGCTATTAAATCATTTTAGTCTGGAAAAACCCCAGGGCTTGATGGCATACCGGGTGAGGTATATCAAGCCTTTTTTAAATACTAAAAGCGCCATTGTTTGTTTTAACTACTCCTATAGAAATGGTAGTCTGTCAGGTACTCAGCAGGAAGGTCTGATTTCTCTATTATTAAAACAAAACTAGATGGCAAATATAAAGACCCAGTCTATCTAAAAATCTGGAGGGCCCTTACACGTCAATGTTGTGATGGAAAAATACTAGCGAAATGCATAGCACTCAGAATTTTAAAAATATGAAATACACTGGAGGCATCAACCGTAGAGGAGAAATCAGTGGTACCCATTTACAGTACTAGTGGGTGTAACTAACTATCAGCACACAGTACACTGAATCCCCTCAGCGTCAAAGCTTCTGATCAGGAGGGTTTACTATGTTAGGCTTCCAGAGTGATTTTTCAGCTCCTCTCACCCTCTATGCTGTAAAGCAGTTGTGGGCCAAGGAGAAGGGTAAACGCCCTGTGTAGTAAGTGCTTATTAATCTATTCTACTTCTTAAGATGCTCTGCAGGTGAAAAAAACTATCAAGTACTATCATTTAGATAAATATAAATTACATATAAATTGGCTGTGAATCTAGTTATATTGTATACTGCGGTTGACTACCAATGAATGAAACGGACAGCCTTCAAGATTATCTTTGGCAGACTGACCAAAATAATTGATACCTGACAGCCATTCACAGTTCTTGGGTAGAATATTGACCCATAGAATTAGTAGTCCACCCATCACAGAACGTTCACTTTATTGCGAATGTCCGTTCTAGTCGTTTTATTTCTATAGATTTACCTACTTGGTTGTTCTGCGTCATGTGTCCATTGTTGAAGTCCATGATCCGGGGGGTGAAGAGCGGGTCATGCTGCTGCGTCGTCTCCACCCTCTCCAGCCTAGGGGATATGGGACGTCCCCCTCCACTCCCCATGTCTCCTCCGTCCCCCACCCCAACCCCGTTCGCCTTGTGGAGACACAGGACCTTCCTGAAGCTCTGCTTGAAGTTGTCAGACAGGAAGCCGTAGAGGAGCGGGTTGGCACAGGAGTTGACGTAGGTCATGATGACCAGGAAGAAGTAGACGCCGGCGGTGACACTGTTCTCTGGTATGATGAAGACGAGGTTGACTATGTTGGTGGTGAAGAAGGGCAGCCAGCAGATGACAAAGACCACCACGATGATGACCACCATGCGGGTGACTTTGCGTTCGGAGCGGCGCCGCCTGGTCAGGCCCGCTCTGGCCCCGGCAGACTTCACCTGTAATGAATGGGAGGTTTTTGGTCTGTGACTTTGTGAAGGAATAGCTTTGGACATGGACACCTTTGAAGATCACTATATTGAGAGGATTTATAGTGGTTTGGAGAGGTTTTAGGCCCAGGCCAGGGTCTAAGGCACTGGTCCATTGGGTTTGGAAATAGAAACAAACCTAAGAACCATTAGAATTCAGTTTGGGACAGTGAGAAGAAGGGATTAAGGACTCAAATGCATTGGAGCCTCAAACAAATGGAAGGCACCCTCAAACAAATGGAAGGGGGCTTCAAACAAATGGAATGGGGTCTCAAACAAATGGAATGGGGTCTCAAACAAATGGAATGGGGTCTCAAACAAATGGAATGGATCCTCAAACAAATGGAATGGGGTCTCAAACAAATGGAATGGGGTCTCAAACAAATGGAATGGGGTCTCAAACAAATGGAAGGCACCCTCAAACAAATGGAAGGGGGCTTCAAACAAATGGAATGGGGTCTCAAACAAATGGAATGGGGTCTCAAACAAATGGAATGGGGTCTCAAACAAATGGAATGTGGTCTCAAACAAATGGAATGGATCCTCAAACAAATGGAATGGGGTCTCAAACAAATGGAATGGGGTCTCAAACAAATGGAATGGGGTCTCAAACAAATGGAATTGGGTCTCAAACAAATGGAATGGGGTCTCAAACAAATGGAATGGGGTCTCAAACAAATGGAATGAATCCTCAAACAAATGGAATGGGGTCTCAAACAAATGGAATGGGGTCTCAAACAAATGAATCCTCAAGCAAATGGAATGGGGTCTCAAACAAATGGAATGGGGTCTCAAACAAATGGAATGGGGTCTCAAACAAATGGAATGGGGTCTCAAACAAATGGAATGGGAGCCTCAAACAAATGGAATGGGGTCTCAAACAAATGGAATGGGGTCTCAAACAAATGGAATGGCCCATAAGGCTGAAAATAAAAATGTAACTGTCAGTTATTGAGGATGGAAAATAGACATTTTAATAGAAATTCTAATGGGGTCTCAAACAAATGGTATGGGGTCTCAAACAAATGGAATGGATCCTCAAACAAATGGAATGGATCCTCAAACAAATGGAATGGGGTCTCAAACAAATGGAATGGATCCTCAAACAAATGGAATGGGGTCTCAAACAAATGGAATGGGGTCTAAAACAAATGGAAGGAGCCTTAAACAATGAACAAACAATGAACAACATAAGACTGAAGAGGATGTGGGTTAGAGTACAACCCAACTATACCTTGATGATGATGAGCAGGTAGCAGAGGCAGATGATCAGCAGGGGGACGAAGAAGCCCAAGATGGCCGTGTAGAGGATGAAGACCGTTGACCACAGCTCCTGGGGATCAGGCCAGCTCATGTTGCACGAGTTGAAGCGGTCCTGAACATCTGAGTAGATGGTGACCGGCAGCACCACCACGAACGACACCACCCACACCAGCCCGTTTATGATCTTAGCCACCTTCGGTTGCCGCCACTTGACGCTCCGAATGGGGTGCACCACGGCCAGGTAGCGGTCAATGCTCATCACGGTCAGGCAGAAGGTGCTGGTGAACTGGTTGATGGAGTCTACCGTCATGACCACGCGGCACAGAAACTGCCCAAACGGCCAATAAGAGAGCACGTTCTGGGTGGTCAGGAAGGGAAGTCCTAAGATGTACAATTCATCTGCCAGGGCTAAGTTCAGAAGGTACATGTTGGTGACAGTCTTCATCTTGGCATAGCGCAGGACCACGTAGATGGCCAGCGTGTTGCCCAGGAGGCCCACCATGAATACAGTCATAGAGATTACTGCGGTGATAATGGTGCTGCTGTCCTGGAAGGGAGCGCTCTCGCCGGACTCATTCATGAAGAGGTTGGTGACCGTGGAGTAGCCCCTGGAGGAGGAGGAGAGGTTGAAATCCCCAGGGATGGAGGTGCAGTCTTGGGGATTCATAGCGGGGAGGTGGGGGTGGGGTTGGAGGTCAGGGAGATGAATCAGGAAATGGCCCATAAGGCTGAAAATAAAAATAGAACTGTCAGTTATTGAGGATGGAAAATAGACATTCTAATAGACATTCTAATGGACATTTTGAAAAGAACACAATAGAAGAAGAATATAGAATAAATTAGAATAGAATTGAACATCATTAGTCATTCTGACATTTGTCTATGAAAACCATCTTATGGGTGAGAGGTTGAGTGATGTTTCAATGTTTTTGTTATGTAATAGTGTGATATTTCACCTTTTCCACTATACTGCTTCACCACTCCACTTTGTTCACCCACAACAGCACATGGACATTCTCTGGGCAGGGGGCCCATATTGACACTGTTCACTCTGTACTTCATCAGAAAAACAGCACATTTGCATGGACTACCTCAGGCAGGCATACATCCATGCACTTCTTCCACGTATTCCTCATGCCGCTTTGCTACAAAGCAGTCACCCTGCCACTGACTTGGTAAATAGCTGAAGGATGGGGCTGGAGAAATGTAACCAAAGTGGTCACCCTGCCACTGACTTGGTAAATAGCTGAAGGATGGGGCTGGAGAAATGTAACCAAAGTGGTCACCCTGCCACTGACTTGGTAAATAGCTGAAGGATGGGGCTGGAGAAATGTAACCAAAGTGGTCACCCTGCAACTGACTTGGTAAATAGCTGAAGGATGGGGTTGGAGAAATGTAACCAAAATGGTCACCCTGCCACTGACTTGGTAAATAGCTGAAGGATGGGGCTGGAGAAATGTAACCAAAGTGGTCACCCTGCCACTGACTTGGTAAATAGCTGAATGATGGGGCTGGAGAAATGTAACCAAAGTGGTCACCCTGCCACTGACTTGGTAAATAGCTGAAGGATGGGGCTGGAGAAATGTAACCAAAGTGGTCACCCTGCCACTGACTTGGTAAATAGCTGAAGGATGGGGCTGGATAAATGTAACCAAAGTGGTCACCCTGCCACTGACTTGGTAAATAGCTGAAGGATGGGGCTGGAGAAATGTAACCAAAGTGGTCAACCTGCCACTGACTTGGTAAATAGCTGAATGATGGGGCTGGACAAATGTAACCAAAGTGGTCACCCTGCCACTGACTTGGTAAATAGCTGAAGGATGGGGCTGGAGAAATGTAACCAAAGTGGTCACCCTGCCACTGACTTGGTAAATAGCTGAAGGATGGGGCTGGAGAAATGTAACCAAAGTGGTCACCCTGCCACTGACTTGGTAAATAGCTGAAGGATGGGGCTGGAGAAATGTAACCAAAGTGGTCACCCTGCCACTGACTTGGTAAATAGCTGAAGGATGGGGCTGGAGAAATGTAACCAAAGTGGTCACCCTGCCACTGACTTGGTAAATAGCTGAAGGATGGGGCTGGAGAAATGTAACCAAAGTGGTCACCCTGCCACTGACTTGGTAAATAGCTGAAGGATGGGGCTGGAGAAATGTAACCAAAGTGGTCACCCTGCCACTGACTTGGTAAATAGCTGAAGGATGGGGCTGGAGAAATGTAACCAAAGTGGTCAACCTGCCACTGACTTTGTAAATAGCTGAAGGATGGGGCTGGAGAAATGTAACCAAAGTGGTCACCCTGCCACTGACTTGGTAAATAGCTGAAGGATGGGGCTGGAGAAATGTAACCAAAGTGGTCACCCTGCCACTGACTTGGTAAATAGCTGAAGGATGGGGCTGGAGAAATGTAACCAAAGTGGTCACCCTGCCACTGACTTGGTAAATAGCTGAAGGATGGGGCTGGAGAAATGTAACCAAAGTGGTCACCCTGCCACTGACTTGGTAAATAGCTGAAGGATGGGGCTGGAGAAATGTAACCAAAGTGGTCACCCTGCCACTGACTTGGTAAATAGCTGAAGGATGGGGCTGGAGAAATGTAACCAAAGTGGTCACCCTGCCACTGACTTGGTAAATAGCTGAAGGATGGGGCTGGAGAAATGTAACCAAAATGGTCACCCTGCCACTGACTTGGTAAATAGCTGAAGGATGGGGCTGGAGAAATGTAACCAAAGTGGTCACCCTGCCACTGACTTGGTAAATAGCTGAAGGATGGGGCTGGAGAAATGTAACCAAAGTGGTCACCCTGCCACTGACTTGGTAAATAGCTGAAGGATGGGGCTGGAGAAATGTAACCAAAGTGGTCACCCTGCCACTGACTTGGTAAATAGCTGAAGGATGGGGCTGGAGAAATGTAACCAAAGTGGTCACCCTGCCACTGACTTGGTAAATAGCTGAAGGATGGGGCTGGAGAAATGTAACCAAAGTGGTCACCCTGCCACTGACTTGGTAAATAGCTGAAGGATGGGGCTGGAGAAATGTAACCAAAGTGGTCACCCTGCCACTGACTTGGTAAATAGCTGAAGGATGGGGCTGGAGAAATGTAACCAAAGTGGTCACCCTGCCACTGACTTGGTAAATAGCTGAAGGATGGGGCTGGAGAAATGTAACCAAAGTGGTCACCCTGCAACTGACTTGGTAAATAGCTGAAGGATGGGGCTGGAGAAATGTAACCAAAGTGGTCACCCTGCAACTGACTTGGTAAATAGCTGAAGGATGGGGCTGGAAAAATTTAACCAGTTCTAAGGTAAAAATGGACGTAACAATCTGGCTAGTCTGTCAATGGCGTGCAAGTCCTGGACAATGCTGGGTGTATCTGATTGCAGACTCGGTCAAAGCTAGGTCAAGGGTTGACATGTTATTGTTGAAGATGGGTCAGTGTTTCTGAGTAAACCCCTAGCCCTAGCTCCTGAAACCTGTTGCGCCAATAAGTGGTCTGATGTGGGGATTCATTGAACCGCAGTCCAAAACATTGGAATGACGTCCATTCAACAGCCTAGTGTTGTGACTAGAAACAATTGCATGTGGCATGGAGGTGAAGTTGCATAAATCGGTTTGACATTTCTGTCAATCTAAATCAAAACTACTGTAAGGACATAATTGTCTGACTCTATTAGCGCAAAATCATGACAGTTTCTATTTTCACTCATGAAAAATGTCACTTTCCAGTGCCCAAAAATTGGTTGTATAATATTCAAATCTATACAGAAAATAAAGTCAACATAACATGACTTTGTTTAATAACTTGTGTTTGTGCCATTTACAGACGCAATCCGCAGTTACTACATCCAGTTTTGGACCGTTAAATGATTGATATATAGCCATTGATTCTTGGATGATATACTTTATCAAAGCCCCATGAGTTTAGTTCAACTGTAGGAACCCATCAGAAGACAAAATATAAGCTTGTTTTACGTCAATGTTTGTAAACAAAGTCCATGTAAACAACCACTATAGCTTTAAAACATGGTAAAACTATCATTTCAATCTCATGGATGGTAAGTCCTTGCATCCATAGCTTTGTCTATGAATTTGTGAGTGGTTACATTACTCAAGCCCCGCCCCTCAGCTGTTTACCAATACAAGTTGCGGGGTGGCTACTTTGTAATATTTTGAACTGCAGATTGCCCCTTTACACTTTGCGATCTATAAAGGACCAATCTCGGTTTACCCAGAACTAAAATCTCACGTAATTCGTTTTTTTAATGTTTACGTAGTCTGTCCATAAAATATTCATAATGGACACATTGAAGATAAACTGCCAGTGGGTTGACTTTAATTTCTTATAAACCTAATTTCTTATGCAGATTAATAACAGTATATTACACAGTGACAGTAATGATGTTGGAAAAAAGATGTTGGAAAAAGCTAAGAAATGTCCATGATTGGCATAAGCCCACAGTAGTGAAAAACTCATTATTGCAGTTAAAAGAAATAGAAAAGGACTCTTCCTAAGACAATGTGTGTGCTTTCTAGCTTGTCTTGAAGTATTTATGGTTGATAGGATAGGATAGACTGAAAATGTGAAAGTTGGTTTGGTGTCTCTAGCTTGTACAGGTCAAGTTTAAAATGTCAAGTTTTTTTTATCCTATTTCCAGAATACACATGGTATCCTATTTACATATGGTATCCTATTTACACATGGTATCCTATTTACACATGGTATACACCATCCAACAAAATGCTCACAGTACATTCATGTTCTGGAAACTTTTTTCCCGAAACGAATAATCAGAATCATGTTCTGCTCATGTGTTATTTAATACACACATTCAAGTCTGTCTCTTTACTTGATGCTTTAGTCACCCTCTTCTGAAGCCTCAACCACTTTGACCGAGATGATGATGTTACCTATGTCTCTGCCTCATATTTCTGAACAGCTGAAATAAAAACCTGTTGGCGACTTGAACAAACATTCAAAAAATATAAACACTGAGGGTACAAAACATCTGAATGGCACACATACACAATCCATGTCTCAATTGTCTCAAGGCTTAATAATCCTTCTTTAACCTGTCTACTCCCCTTCATCTACACTGATTGAAGTGGATTTAACAAGTGACATCAATAAAGGATCATATCTTTCACCTGGATTCACCTGGTCAGTCTGTCAGTGAAAGAGCAGGTGTTCCTAATGTTTTGTCCTCTCTGTGTGTGTGTGTGTGTGTGTATATATATATATATGAAGGCTATCTGTCTGTTGTAACGGATATTGCCGTTGCGCAGGGAAGACACAGTCTACACATTGCATTGGGGAAAAACTAAAAGCGTTTTTTGTGATGATGTAATCTTTATAGTTATGCTGCCATATAGCCAGTTGCTAAAATAAGAACTCTGTCTCCCTATAGAAAATGCTTGCACATCGAATTGCTACTTACTGCCTGTCTGTGGCTTGCTTTTTGATATGCTGTGTATATCTAGCTTGCCTAAATAGCTGCATGTAGGCCAACTCCTCTCCTGAAAAAAGAACATGAAATTGCTAGACTGCATGTTGTGTCGTTCTCATGTTTGCTTTGATTACTGTTACAACAGACAATGAACTAAGTTTGTTTGAACAAGCGGCAGGGGAGTCACGAAATGAGTGAGCACTAAGGCAACAGCTGAAAGGACTTGATCCTGCACATGCGCAGAAATCTCAGTATCTTTAGCCACTCTGTATAATTTAACGTTTTTAAAATCTTAAAGTGGTATTTGTAGCTGAAATGCTTCAAGTTTATTAGCATTATATCTATATACATAGAGTATACCAAACATTAGGAACAACTTCCTAATATTGAGTTGCACCCTCCCCCCCCTTCCTGGCACCTACTACCATACCCCGTTCAAAGGCACTTGAATCTTTTGTCTTGCTCATTCACCCTCTGAATGGCACACATACACAATCCATGTCTCAATTGACTCAAGGCTTAAAAATCCTTCTTTAACCCGTCTACTCCCCTTCATCCACACTGATTGAAGTGGATTCAACAAGTGACATCAATAAACGATCATAGCTTTCACTTGAATTCACCTGGTCAGTCTATGTCATGGATTCACCTGGTCAGTCTATGTCATGGATTCACCTGGTCAGTCTATGTCATGGATTCACCTGGTCAGTCTATGTCATGGATTCACCTGGTCAGTCTATGCCATGGATTCACCTGGTCAGTCTATGCCATGGATTCACCTGGTCAGTCTATGCCATGGATTCACCTGGTCAGTCTATGTCATGGATTCACCTGGTCAGTCTATGTCATGGATTCACCTGGTCAGTCTATGTCATGGATTCACCTGGTCAGTCTATGTCATGGATTCACCTGGTCAGTCTATGTCATGGATTCACCTGGTCAGTCTATGTCATGGATTCACCTGGTCAGTCTATGCCATGGATTCACCTGGTCAGTCTATGTCATGGATTCACCTGGTCAGTCTATGCCATGGATTCACCTGGTCAGTCTATGTCATGGATTCACCTGGTCAGTCTATGTCATGGATTCACCTGGTCAGTCTATGTCATGGATTCACCTGGTCAGTCTATGTCATGGATTCACCTGGTCAGTCTATGTCATGGATTCACCTGGTCAGTCTATGTCATTGATTCACCTGGTCAGTCTATGCCATGGATTCACCTGGTCAGTCTATGTCATGGATTCACCTGGTCAGTCTATGTCATGGATTCACCTGGTCAGTCTATGCCATGGATTCACCTGGTCAGTCTATGCCATGGATTCACCTGGTCAGTCTATGTCATGGATTCACCTGGTCAGTCTATGTCATGGATTCACCTGGTCAGTCTATGCCATGGATTCACCTGGTCAGTCTATGCCATGGATTCACCTGGTCAGTCTGTGTCATGGATTCACCTGGTCAGTCTGTGCCATGGATTCACCTGGTCAGTCTATGCCATGGATTCACCTGGTCAGTCTATGTCATGGATTCACCTGGTCAGTCTATGTCATGGGAAGTGAGTGTTTTTCTAATGTTTTGTCATTATAGTTTCTAAAGGTTTTCGAGAAATAAAATTATGCTGACATTTAAAATATACTTTCCCCCTCCAGAAATAAGCCCAATAACATATTGGACAATACTATCAGGCAGGGGTTATCATTATCGCCTGATGTAGCCCATTTGATGCAACATAGTGTCTTTAAATAAACAGCCTGAGGGTTACCCATCTGCATTTACCCCATTTGGCTAATCATTAGCTAGATCACAACCTCAAAAGTATAAATATTAGGCTAAGCATTAGCTAGATCACAAACCTCTAAAGTATAAACATTAGGCTAATCATTAGCTAGATCACAACCTCTAAAGTATAAACATTAGGCTAATCATTAACTAGATCACAAACCTCTAAAGTATAAACATTAGGCTAATCATTAGCTAGATCACAACCTCTAAAGTATAAACATTAGGCGAATCATTAGCTAGATCACAAACCTCTAAAGTATAAACATTAGGCTAATCATTAGCTAGATCACAACCTCTAAAGTATAAATATTAGGCTAATCATTAGCTAGATCACAACCTCTAAAGTATAAACATTAGGCTAATCATTAGCTAGATCACAAACCTCTAAAGTATAAACATTAGGCTAATCATTAGCTAGATCACAAACTCTAAAGTATAAACATTAGGCAAATCATTGGCTAGATCACAAACCTCTAAAGTATAAACATTAGGCTAATCATTGGCTAGATCACAAACCTCTAAAGTATAAACATTAGGCTAATCATTGGCTAGATCACAAACCTCTAAAGTATAAACATTAGGCTAATCATTGGCTAGATCACAAACCTCTAAAGTATAAACATTAGGCTAATCATTAGCTAGATCACAAACCTCTAAAGTATAAACATTAGGCTAATCATTAGCTAGATCACAAACCTCTAAAGTATAAACATTAGGCTAATCATTAGCTAGATCACAAACCTCTAAAGTATAAACATTAGGCTATCTTGTTACTAGTTAGCAACACATTAATGACTTGAATGCCCCCCCCCCCCCCCCCCCCCAAAAAAAAGAACATTCCATTGGCACATAGCCAATGGACTAAATATTCAAATCCTGTTGCTGCAGGATTATTTTGCTGTGACAATACAGGTGAAATGAAGATCCTACATCTGTAGTAACAGTAGAAAGACAAGTGATTCTCCTCTTTTAACAGTGACCATCAAAACTGCTTTCAAAGGTGTGTTTTCCTGCCACTGCATTAAGAATGTTGTACAGTGAGTGACAGGGCATACATATTTCTCTCCCTGTGCAGCACTCACAATTTGAATACGCCTTCCAGAGGAATATATTATAGGCTGAACAATTGAATAGTTCAACTATTCAACAGTGGGATTCTTTGATTTTTCTGTTGCATACTCCCTTTACAAAAAAGGAAGTAAAATTTGCAGTTTCACATGTTGAGCTTAAATTTCACGTGAAACCATATTTTCACATGTATAAAATGTGGAGTTCACGTGTTAACACCAACTTTCCATGTGAGTTGCAGTTGCACATGTGAAATGAGCTGTTTCACTTCAACATGTGAATTTTAGATATGCAGTTCAACATTTTAAAATCAAATTGTGTGCCATCCTATCGGACTTCCAATCACAGCCGGATGTGATACAGCCTGGAATCGAACCAGGGTCTGTAATGACACCTATAGCACTGTGATGCAGTGCATTAGACCGCTGTTCCACTCCAGAGCCCACACCAAGACACGTAAAAAACAATCATGTAAAAATCACATTTGCATTTTCACATGTACGAAAACTCCACAGGTGAAAATCTCCCTTTCACGTGTGATGGTGAAATAGTGTTATTCACCTCACATGTGAAAAGGTGTTGTTAGCATGCTGCAGTAGCAATGTTTCCACATTTGGAAGTGCAAATTCTGTAACGCCATTCTGTAAAAAGGCAACTTAGCCTATCTGAGTATAATAATTAAAGTGTGTTAAAAATGATTATTTCTTATTTCTGAGCCATTCATTTGGAGTGTTACCTGGCGGATTGGGTCCAATTTAAACCCTGGTTATGTCTCCAAGTTAAGCCATAAAGGACAACAATATATTACTAAAATAAAGTTACATAGAAAATCCACAAAACATTGGATCTTTTAAAAAATATATGTTTTTGAGGGCAAAATACAAAATGTGGATTGGTCAAGTTGATACATTTTGCCATTTCAGACAAAACAACCAAAGTCCCTGTGCCCAAGAAAGCGTAGGTAACCTGCCTAAATGACTACCGCTTTGAAAGGCCAGTGATGGCTCATATCAACTCCTTCATCCTGAAACGCTAGACCCACTCCAATTTGCATACCCCCTCAATAGATCCACAGATGATGCAATCTGCCCTTACTTTTTTTTTAAATGTAATCAATAATCAAAGGCCTATTACAAGTATTTCTGAAGGGTAATATATTTTTTCCTCATTTGGATGTATGCTGGCTTCTTAATGTTACCATTGTAATGCACATTTAAAATGTTTCTGGTTCGAAAAGTATAAATAGTATCAAAAAGCTGTGCGCAATTATTATATTGTTTCAGTCTGCATATTTCAACATTTGTTTGGTTTTGATAGCTTAAACGGTTCAAGAGGAGTAGCATTAAGGTTTGACCATTCAAGTGGTAGTTTAAGGGTCTGCAATAAACCATTTATTAGCCATTTATAAATTGTTTGTTCACCATTTATTAAGCATTACTCCCACATGAATAAACCATTTACTAATCAAGTGAAGTATTTGTGCATTCTTTCATCTAAAGTGAGTGCTATGTATATAAATATTCCATACATGTTTGGAGTGACCAGTGTAAAACAGATGGGCCTGCCATTGGTAGACATTCTGTAGTACCTGGTAAAAGAATAAGCACACAACACAGGATGTTAAAGGAAATATTTATACGTGTGAATAATTAGCTTACTAACGTTTACAAAAGTGGGAGTAATGATTAATAAATGGTCAGCAAATGCCTTTTAAATGCCTTTTAAATGGTTTATTATGGACCCTTAAAATAAAGTGTTACAGGCACTTGTATTGCCATTGAAATGCATGTGGTGAAATGCACTTAAGAAATGTTGTAGTAGAAAAGGTATAAATAGAAGGGGAAAAATCTCAAGCAATCGAAGTTGGGGCTGTTGTTTAGTGTTGAATGCGTAAGCGGTTTAAGTGCTTAGAGTGAGTGGAAGAAATAGACAAACTACAAAAGTACATTTCCTAAAGAACATTTGTGTGCTTGATAGCTTGTCTTAAAGTATTTATAGTTTTGAAATACGTTATAGTAGTGATAGTGACTGCAGTACCCTTACAGGAAAAACCAGATTTCATATGTGATCTTATGTGACGTTAATGTGATAACATGTGACAACATGGAAAAGAAACATGTGACAACATGAAACTACACATATGAAAACATGATCTCATGTTAAATAAATGTGACAACATGGGGATGTAAAATTTCATACCATGAAACTATGTGACAACTTTTTAAAGTTTTTCCCGTTAAAGTGCAAGTTAGTTTTTCAAGTGACAGTTTTTGACATGTGAAAATGCAATTCCACATGTGAAAGTTAAGTTTTCACATGTAAAAATGCTCATTTAATTTTCACGTGAAAATTGAAATGAGTGAAAACATGTTATTCTCTTCATGTGATTTTTTGTTGTTGTAAGAAAAGTAATGAAATGGAGGTTTTAAGTTAGTGGTATGCTGTTCAGCTAAAATGGTGTACAAATCTTGTATCATTGACAATATGATTACATTTGGCATGATCACGTAGTAGTGACTTTTCAACATGACCCCACCTGGGTATGCTGATGTTTCTGCTGCACCACAAAGCCTGTAACCTTCTCAGAAGGCCCATCAGATTCAGTACCTATAAAACATCTCTGCACTTAGCAAAAGAGTGTCATCTGCACTGCTATTTTATTTATCAGTTCATCTGACTATTCTCTCATCATTGATTCTATTTACTTATTTCAGCAATTAGAGCTTTTTTTTGGTATAGTTGTCTAATGTTATTATGTTTAAACGTTACTCCTGAATCACTATGATAAATCAAATAGTTTTTCTTCATACAACGCTGAGATTTACTTTGAAGTCCAAAGTGTCGGAAGTGAACTCAGTGTACAGGTGAACTCAGTGTACAGGTGAACTCAGTGTACAGGTGAACTCAGTTATTCATACAGCCATGGTGGCATAGCAGGAGAATCAGAATACCGGGAACTAAGAAGTTATGAGTCCAAATCCCGGGTGAGAACATGTTGACTAATAATGACTGTATAAATATACATACACAATGTAATCATGTACATCACATTTGTAAGTTGAGAACACTGTGGCTATTTCAGGATGTTCCAGGGACATCCTAACGACACATTTTTGCTTGCAGTGCATTATGTGAACATTTTAATTCACATGTGAAGGTTAATGTGAAATATCATCACTTATGAAGTGTTCCAAAACCACATGATTTGACATGTGAAAGGTTATGTGATCATTGTGGAAATCCACATGGAGATGAAAATGCCCTCCTACATACCACTTACCTTTTACACAGAAAAATGGTTGGATGGAAACGTGGTAACTATCTGCAAACCTGCATGGTGACATTCTTTCCATACCTCTTCCTTGGCTACATTTACACAGGCAGCCCAATTCGGATATTTAGCTGCTCATTGGTCTTTTGACCAATCAGATCAGCTCTTTTGACAATAATTGGGCAAAAGATCAGAATTTGGCTGCCTGTGTAATCTTCTTTCTCTCCAATTGTCATGTCACACATAACAAAGGCATGGTTTTCTATAGTCAAATTCTAATTCCTGTCAACGAGCCCTGCAACAAGAACGAACTGGAAAAGTGGCATATCTGTTCATTTGAAACTCTGGATGATGGCCTTGTGAACTATCTTATGACATTTTTAGCTAACCACATTGGAACATTCTTATCTTTAAGGACATGGATGTCCTGGCAATAAATCAGCTCATCTCCGGGTGACTTCAGTCACAGTAAAATGCTATGATAAGTGACGCTGGGCAAATACCTAACGTCAAGTCAGATAGTTTCACAGTCAGTCATTGAACCAATAAAAAAACTAGACACAGGCAATGCTGCATATCAATGCAAAAGCCTGCAGGCAAAAATGTTAATGCTGTGAATTGTTCACATTTTACAATTGTATAATACATATAAAGTTGGTTCAGCCATGTGAAAAGAATAACACATACATACTAGAAAAGTACATTTCCTAAAGAAGATGTGTGTGCTTGCTAGCTTGTCTTGAAGTATTTATGGTAGTGCTAGTGACTGCAGTAGGAACCGTAGTGACCGGTTACAGTTGAAAAAGTAGCTAGATTGAAAGATTGATTGATTGATTGATTGATTTATTGATAGCCTAAATATGTAAACGTTGGTTTGGTGTTTCTAGCTTGAGCGGTTCAAGATTTACTACTATTTTAGATGGGTAATTTATGCAAATGTCAATAGTTATCATTTATAAAGTTTTGACATTTTTAAAGTTGTTTTAATGTTTGTAGCTGAAATGGTTAAAGAGCGGTAGCTTTTAAAATGTCCACCACTTTGTTCGTATGGCTGGCATTGAATCCATTAAGTGTTATGCAAATTTATGCAAATACATTTATTTATGTAGTTTAGAAAGGTTTTATAGAATGTTGTAGTTAGGATAGCCTGAACATTTTAAAGTTGTTCTTGTAGCTTAATTGGCTTAGGAGCAGGACAATGTTGAATACCTACCAATGTATTACAATTGTTCTCATTCACGTTAATTTATGCCAACCAAAATATTATTTATATTATTATGTAAGAGATCTAGAGTGGTCTTGCCTTCAGCAAGCACACTAATAATAATAAGAGTATGTAACGGCTAGCTATGCCACGCGTGGATTTCCGTGAGACTTGCTTGATACGGAGTTGATAAGAGTCATTCTGTAGTCAATGTTACTTACTATATCAGCACGTGCATAAAGCCTAGGTGTTGTGCAGCTGCTGTAGCAGCAACCTAAAATTAGGTTTGGAGTCTATTTTTCTCAGATCCACATGCGTAAACACCATACAAAGTGCCTAAATCTTTTTTGACACTTAAAAAACATATTCACTCAGCTTCATAGTGAAAATGTAATAGAAACATGAATAATGGTAGTAGGTTACATCAACACAATAGTTGTCACGCACTGACCTTAGTTATCTTTGTTTTCTATATTATTTGGTTAGGTCAGGGTGTGACAAGGGTGGTTTGTGTAGTTTTTGTATGTCTAGGGGTTTTTGTATGTCTATGGGGTTTTCTAGTCTAGGTGTATATATGTCTATGGTTGCCTAGATTGGTTCTCAATCAGAGGCAGCTGTTTATCGTTGTCTCTGATTGGGGACCATATTTAGGTAGCCATATTCCTTGGATAGTTGCCTGTGTCGTTATGTCTATGTATAGTTGCCTGTGGCGACACTTGTTGTTCATTTCGTTTTGTATAGTTTGTTAAGTGTTCTTTGTTCATTTAAAGAAGAATGTATTCTCGTCATGCTCTGCCTTGGTCTCCTCTATATGACGGACGTGACAATAGTCGAAGGCTACCTGTATGAAAATCACATAAAAATAAAACTGTAGCTTTAGGTGCTTCTACACCTGCATTGCTTGCTGTTTGGGGTTTTAAGCTGGGTTTCTGTACAGCACTTTGTGACATCAGCTGATGTAAGAAGGGCTTTATAAATACATTTGATTGATTGTCTTCCTAGTTCATAACTGGAGGTAGGTTATATGTATAGTAGCAATAGGTTTATTAGAAACATTTAAACATTCAAACCAGCTGATGAACCGAAAGGCAGTTGCAGAGCTGATGGTCTACCTTGTATCATCTTTTGAGGCAGAGGATGCTGTAGAGTAGACCCTCCCCCAACCCTCCTTAGAAGTTATTCTGATTTGACAGGACAAAGTTGGCAAAATGGATGCCACCCGTTTGATCATCGAAGTTGAGAAGCACCCTTTGCTGTACGACCCCAGCAACCCCGAATACAAGGACGCTTTGTCCAAAGAAAAAGCATGGAATGCTGTAGCAACCGTCCTCGGAGAACCAGGTATGTTTTGTCAACAAAATCAATTGATGTGCATTTGTTCTGGCCTTCAAAGTACAGACAGCTAGCTAGTGGCGGCTGTGATTGGTTGAAACCCAGGGGTGGGGTTCTATTTAGAATGAGCAGCCAGCTCACAAATGAACAAGTGCCTCAGGGAGAATGCAACAAGCATGCAGATGCTATAAGTGAAAACACATTATCTAACTGGGGATGGCTAACATAATGTCACAAAGCATGATGTGCTAGCAAGTTAACTTTCATTCTGAAATAACTTCCTATTTCCAAGTTAGTCAGATATTAGTTTAGAAAGGCTTGAAATTGACATGGGAGCTAAATAGCTAACAAGCTACCAGCTAGCTATAGCTAGCTATCTGCTTATCAAAGGTAGATAAAGAGTTCAATTGACCCAAAAATCTACCTGTCATGCCCTGATCTGTTTCACCTGTCCTTGTGATTGTCTCCACCCCTTCCAGGTGCAGCTGATTTTCCCACTGTATTTATCCCTGTGTTTCCTGTCTCTCTGTACCAGTTCGTCTTGAATGTTTCCAAGTCAACCAGCGTTTTTCCCGTTCTCCTGCTTTTTGCATTTCTCCTTTTTCTAGTCCTCCTGGTTTTGACCCTTGCCTGTTTCTGGACTTTGTACCCGCCTGCCTTGACCACAAGCCTGTCTGCCACTCTGTACCTCCTGGACTCTGATCTGGTTTTGACCTTTTGCCTGTCCATGACCATTGTCTTGCCTACTGTCTTGCCTACTCCTTTTGGATTAATAAACATTGTAAGACTCCAACCATCTGCCTCCTGTGTCTCGCCTTATGTCATGACACTACCAAACTATTTCACAATGTTTCTCAAAGTTACTATAACAAGCTAATTAATTTGATCATGCTTTGTGATAAACCCAGATTTACGCTGTGTAAGTCAACACAACATGTCGCCTGATAAACACCATGGGGAAAACAATACAATTGACCAGCCACAGTCATGCTTTTTTGCCCAACCAGATCTGCGATGAGAAGGTTCTAGCTAGTGTATCCCTCTGTCCTTCCACTCTTGTTGGATGTAGATGTACGGTTGATCAGGTCCCAGGCTTCCATGACTGTTATGATTATTTACAAGTTAAATACAATTAGCTTTTTGCTTTAGCGTCATCTGTACCTGATAGAGCAGATCTAGTCTCAAGCAGAAGTAAGCTGTCTGGTGCGAGAGACTCATTGGGAGGAAGACTCGAGCAGACCCGGAAGTTCTGACTGAGTGAACATTTGAGCGCTCCAGGGTGGTCCATTTATTTAGCGCTGTAAAAATGTATGCTATAAAATTCTGTGATTTCATTGGGGCAGTTCTCCCTCATATCAAATAGGTGGCAAAACAATCCAAGCAATGTTCGCACGGCCTATGTGCCCACGGAGCTGCTGCTGCTGAGTCAATGAGGAGCAGAGTAGTAACCACTTGTTTTGAACAATATATTTTTAAAACATAATCATGAATTATATAATATATATATATTTGTATATTTATATAAATATATTATTATATATTATTGATTTATTTTTACAATTTGACCAATCACATGTGGGGTTCTGCCCCTAACACCCAAATGGGCAGGCCACCACTGCAGCTAGCCAGCAACTGTTCAATTGTTGATTAATGAATGAGGTTAATGAATTGACTGCAGATGGTTGTAGAATTTTTACTCAACTTTATTTTTGATGTAATGAGAAATATGGTTGTCGTCATATACACACATTGGACCCCAAATCAAGAGATTCCTTGCAGAAGAGATCTAGTACTACTGATTCTGCTTCCACCCACGCATCTGTTTCCCTCTCTGGTGTAGCGTGTAAAATTACTGCACTAACGTCCTGTTCACAGTTTGGGTACGCGCCATCCAGGTGTACAGTAGCTCCTCTGTAAGTGTTAGAGTAGTCTTGTTTTCACCAAGCACACCAATAATTCAAACCTAATATTACATTGCTTAGGGACATATTAAACAATGTAACTTTAATCTTGTTTTAATAATTCCCATGGAAAAAACTAACATATTTGCTCACTTTATTCATTTCTATTGAAAGACTTACCTGAGCGTTTCATACACTGTCCATGGCACGTCCGAGTTTAGCCATTCGCGCAGTGCGCATTTCCATATATTTTCCACTTCAGACGCGCGCCTTTATCGACGTGGTGCTGTTAAAGACGTGTATCAAAGCAACGAAATGTTTTGAAGAAGTTGACTATGTTACACAACGATCAAGTCAACAAGTCCTCGTCTCAATTCCAAGCGGGAGCAGCACACACTCAATAATCCGTTTTTGCATCTTTGCTGATCTCAAAACGCCCACAATCTAATCATTATTGTTATGTAAACTAAGATACATTTTCTTATCAAATCAAAGTATCTTGTTTGATTGTGATGAATGTGTCGTTTACTGTTAGCAAAGTAAAACAGCAAGCTCCAGCTCTGCAGGGTGCAGAATTCATTTGAAGGTGGGAATGCAGTTAATTCATCTGGAGCTTTTCGGCTAGTCCTTTTGGAGAGGGAGGCTGGCTGCTGCGCTGGTATTTATATATCACAATAGCGTGACAACGTCACTATGCTTCTGAGCAGGTCTCTCACCAATAGCTACTGATCCACCATAAAGCCATACATACAGTACTCACCTGTTTCACAAGCTAAGGCAATAGGACTGATGCAACCTGGACTCAGGGTTAGACGTAACATAGTAAAGGACAATCGTGGATGTTCAAATTAGAATGATATGTAACATTTGGTATGGTATTTATACATTTGTGGATATCTATCATCAATTTCGTATGATATGTTATGAATTACAATTCATATGATATGTTAAGAATTGCAATTCGTACAATATGTTGTGAATTTGCAATGCATATGATATGTTACGAATTCCAACTTGTTGTTGCTAACGTTAGCTAGGTGGTTAAGGTTAGGGTTAAGGTTAGACATTAGGTTAAAGTGTTATGGTTAGAGGAAGGGTTAGCTAACATGCTAAGTAGTTGTAAAGTAGTAAGTGCCAAAATCCATGATGAGATTCGAACGCGCAACCTTTGGGGTGCTAGACATTCGTGTTATATACGTCACTATACCAAATGTAACATATCATACAAATTGAGTTACTCTGATCTCCGTTTACTGTGTTACGTCTATTCTATGAGACCAAGCTGACTGATGAAATCTTTGCACAGCAGCTGTTTTTAGCATCATTAACTTTATTTACACCTTTCCAACTATCAGACTTACCTTTTTTTTTTTATCTTTTGTTAAAATGTATATGTTTTTTAATTAGGCTAGGACTATCCAGAATTCTATAAAAAAAAAAATATTCTTCACTTGGATTGATGTATGGTTCAAGACATTAATTTGAGAGGGAAGATGTTTATATCACTATATTGGCTATGTTCCTAATACAGAGTTCATTATTTGAGACTCTCTCCCCATAGGATAAACCCACGGCTGTGATTTCTGGCTTGGAATGCTTTCACGTTGTTTTATGTTGACAGATGAATGGTTGTATGGTTTGGGTGTCAGACACTAATGAACTAAGATGATAGAAAATTGATTCCTCTACCAGCATGGGGTCTTTTCGTCTTGTTTGAGACATACAATATTGCATGGACATGTATTCCAGTAATTTCTATTAGCCTGGTCCAAGTTATGTGTGTGTGCTTGTCAAGCCAAACATGTCTGAATACCCTTTACGCACATACATGGGGTGGCAGGTAGTGTTTAGAGCGTTGGACTAGTAAGCGGAAGGTTGCTACATGAATCCTGATAAGGTAAAAATCTGTCGTTCCTCCCCTGAACAAGGCAGTTAACCCACTGTTCCTAGGCTGTCATTGTAAATAAGTATTTGTTCTTAACTGACTTGCCTAGTTAAAAAAAAATACATAATTGTTTCCCAAATTACACTTTATTTTCCTGGGAACCCAAAATGATATTTTTTTCCCTATCACCAACACACCTGATTGAAATAATCAGGCTTGATGATGAGTTGAACCATAAAATGTGTTAGTCCGAGGGCAAAAGCAGAACTATCCACCTCATAGGGTCACACGACCAGGATTGGGAAACACTGACTCATACCCTCCATTAGATGATTGATTATGGTCCTCTATCACACCCTTGTGGCCTAAGTAGAGATCATTGCCAGGGTGGAATGTGGGCATTAGCCTGGTCCCAACCCCATTGCTCATTGTCAAGACAAACATGTTTGGCATGATAACGAGTGATAAGGAGTTGTCATGACGGAACAAACAGATTGACACTCATGCTAAATTTTGTATGACTTTTTTACACATGAATGTGAGATTATCCTTCCTTTCAAACATTTGACTTTTATCATTTAAAACACGTGACAGTCACCAACAACAACAGAAAACATACAACACAAGCACAATGTACAACACAACAGCAACGATGTCAAGGAACTCCAAAAACATACTAGAAAACGAAGAAGAAGAATGTTCCTTTCCTCCCTTGTCCCTCGTCTTCTTCTCTTACGGGTCAGCCAACCCCTCTCAACACTGCATCCTCTCCCATATACCAAACCACGGGGATCCAGATGCACAGAAACCTATCAAGTTTCCCCTGGAAGACATACAGTATCCCAGTCCTTCCAGAGGAAATAACCACAACCACAGATGATCCATCTTGGTACAACCACTACTGTCTCTGTTGCAGTAGGGCCTAGACAAATCACATACAAGTTGAAATCCTTATAAAGCACATGCACCAGTTGTTTCTCAAATGACAAACTCTGGTCCCGGGGAACCAACCATTTTAGTTTTTGCCCTATCACCAACACAGCCTTTTATGAAATGATAAAAGGCTTTATGATGAGTTGATTACTTGTTTCAATGTGTTAGTGCTATGGTAAAAACAAAAATATTCACCCCTTATGGTCCTCATGGCCGGGACCAGGATTGGGAAACACTGACCTACAGCCCCCATCAGTTGATTTATGCTTGTGGCCCCTTGCGGTCAAAGTTTTACTGATTATGTTCATATGTCTGGGTTTACTTCAAACCTCTGTGGTGAACCAACAATGGAAATGTCAGGAAGAGTACCATGAAAAACGGGTCTATATTTGACTTAATGGCTGCTTTCACATAGGCCTCCCAATTCTGATCTTATTTTCACTAATTGGTCTTAGTGGACCAATTAGTGGAAAAGATATCAGAATTGGGCTGCCTGTGTAAATGCAGCCATTAAATGACAATGAGCTGGCATGATAGCACAAACAGACTGGCACTCAGGCTGCATTTTTATTGGCATAGCACATACATGTGATTATCCTTCTTTTCAAAGATTTTACTTCTATAATTTGAATGTATGACAGTCACCAACAACAACAGAAAATATACAACAGAAACACAAAACACACACAATGCAAAACACAAAACCACAGCACATACATGTGAGATTATCCTTCCTTTCTAACATTTTACTTTAACACAAAACAACAGCAACTTCAAGGAACTCCAAAACAAAACATAATAGAATGTTTTTTTCCAACTCCTCGCTCCTCCTTTATTCCTTCTCCCTCTTCTTCTTCTCTCAGAGGACTGGGATTGACCTCTACCCTCCATCACTGTTTAAGTACTGCCTATCTATCAATCCCATGTGGCCAAAGTTGTACTGATTATGTTCATATGTCTGGACTTGGCAGGAACAGGACCATGAGAAACCGGTTTATATATTTGACTCATCCCTCAACTTCCTGCCTATACTACTGGGATGTGTTTTTGTATTTTCCCGTGTTTTAACATTGCCTTGTGTTATTGTTTAGTATGCCCTTGGGTTATTTTTATTATATGGAAGACTACACTAAGTGTACAAAACTTTAGGAACGCCTGCTCTTTCCATGACTGGCCAGGTTAAAGAAGGGTTTTGAAGTGAGACATGGATTGTGTACTGTATGTGTGCCATTCAGAGGTTGAATGGACAAGAAAAAACATGTAGTGTCTTTGAACAGGGTATGGTGGTAGATGCCAGGTGCACCGGTTTCTCAAGAACTGCAACGCTGCTGAGTTTTACACGCTCAACAGTTTCCCGTGTGTATCAAGAACTGTCCACCACCCAAAGGACTTTCAGACAAATTGACAGAACTGTGGGAAGCATTGGCGTCAACAAGGGCCAGCATCCCTGTGGAACGCTTTCCACACCTTGTACAGTCTATGCCCCGATGAATTCAGGCTGTTCTGAGGGTGAAAGGGGGTGTAACTCAATATTAGGAATGTGTTCCGAATGTTTTGTGCACTCAGCGTGTATAGGAAACAGAGAGAAAAAGAGAGAGAAAGTAAGGCTGTATTTAGACAGGCAGCCAAATGCTGGTACTTTTTTCATTAATTGGTCTTTTGACCAATCAGATCAGCTCTGAGAAAGATCTGATGTGAAAAGATCTGATGCTTTTGGACAAAAGACCCGTTTTGGGCTGCCTGTGCAAACGCAGCCAAATAACAATGCAATGGCCTGGGTCATACACAGCCAATTATATGATGACATGTAAAGTATCCTTTGTAATCCTGTGGCAGTTGCAGTGTTTGACTTTCAACCTTAAAAATATCACAAAGCAGACAGCGAGAGAGAGAGAGAGAGAGAGAGAGAGAAACTCACATATCTATTGGGTGAAATACAACAGTGTGCAATCACAGCAGCATTGTGACCTGTTGCCACAAGAAAAGAGCAACAAGTGAAGAACAAACACCATTGTAAATACAACCTATATTTATGTTTATTTATTTTCCCCTTTGTACTTTAACTATTAAATAGTTCAATTACAAAAGGGAAAATAAATAAACATAAATATAGGTTGTATTTACAATGGTGCAAATTTTGCACATCATTACAAAACTGTATATAGATATAATATGACATTTGAATTATCTTTATTATTTTGGAACTTTTGTGAGTGTAATGTTTAAGGTTAATTTTATTGTTTATTTCACTTTTGTTTATTATCTATTTCACTTGCTTTGGCAAGGTAAAGAGAGGGAGGAAAGGGGGATGAAGAGGGCTGAGGGAGGGAGAGAGAGGGGGAGGAAAGGGGGTGAAGAGGGCTGAGGGAGGGAGAGAGAGGGGGAGGAAAGGGGGTGAAGAGGGCTGAGGGAGGAAGAGAGGGAGGAAAGGGGGATGAAAGAGGGCTGAGGGAGGGAGAGAGAGGGAGGAAAGGGGGATGAAAGAGGGCTGAGGGAGGGAGAGAGGGAGAGGGAGGGAGGAAAGGGGGATGAAGAGGGCTGAGGGAGTGAGAGAGGGAGGGAGGAAAGGGGGGTGAAAGAGGGCTGAGGGAGGGAGAGAGAGAGAGGGAGGAAAGGGAGGGTGAAGTTATGTGACAGTGATTTCCTGGGAAGTGGGAACGATGTCTCCTGAGACAATCTGACTCAAGATGGCCGACTAGTCACCTTATAGCTGTCACTCTGATGAATTAACTGATATGTCTAAGAGTCCACCTCCATTGCCCAGATTTACCCAGGGGGTAAACTGTCCTCTCTTCCCCTCCTTCTCACTACCTTATACCTTCTTGTAGACATATGCCTACCTCTCCCTGTCCTTTCCTTCCCTCTCCTCTCCTCCTCCTCACTGCCCTATTCTCTCCATTCCAGGTCTTCAAATCCCCCTTTTCCTTACTTCTCAATCCACCATCCCCAACTGCCCCCACCAGCCTCCCGTAGCCCTGAGACGGGCCGCTAACCACCATGAGATTACCCAGTGCACCGGGGCAGCCTCCCGTAGCCCTGAGACGGGCCGCTAACCACCATGAGATTGCCCAGTGCCCCGGGGCAGCCTCCAGGCTGTGGCAGTGTGTAGCACCGGTCAAGGGACCACTATAGCTACGTGTCACCACTTACTAAGGACTATTATAGGTTAGAGTGACTGTACATTTCTCTCTTCCTGTCTCTCTCTTTCCCTTTCTCTCTCTGGTTCTCTCTCTCTCTCTCTCCCTCTCCCTCTCCCTCTCCCTCTCCCTCGCTCTCCCTCCCTCTCTCCCTCTCCCTCTCCCTCTCCCTCTCTCTCTCCCTCCCTCTCCCTCCCTCTCCCTCCCTCCCTCTCCCTCTCCCTCCCTCTCCCTCTCCCTCCCTCTCCCTCTCCCTCTCCCTCTCCCTCTCTCTCCCTCCCTCTCCCTCTCCCTCTCTCTCTCTCTCTCTCTCTCTCTCTCTCTCTCTCTCAAATTCAAATTCAAATTCAAATTTTTTTTTTTTTTTTTTTCAAATTCAAATTCAAGCTGCTTTATTGGCATGAAAAACATTGTGTCAATATTGCCAAAGCAACAATGTATACAATATACATTGTAACAAAATTGTAAATGATAGCAAATAATAATATAAAATGGTAGTAAATAATAATACAAAAATAAATACAATAAAATGGTAACAGTCTACAGTAAACATTAATAATTATAGTAATAACAATAATAGTAATAATAAGTAAGTTACTGTTTACTATGCAGATGTTATTATTCAGTGTCCCTCAGGCTATGGCAGGAAAATACATATTTGGCTGCAAGAGGAGCCATTGCTCCTTCGCCCATGAGTATTCTTAGTTTTTCCTCTGGGTTCAATTTGTAAAAATGTGGAATATATGTAGTCATTTCTGTGAATAATGAATCTCTTTGTGAGGAATATTTATCACAGTAAAGGAGAAAGTGCATCTCTGTCTCTACCTCCCCTGTCATGCAGTGACCACATACACGCTCCTCTTTGGGTAGCCATGTCTTTTTATGTCTGCCGGTTTCTATTGCCAATCGGTGGTCACTCAGCCTGTACTTGGTAAGGATCTGTCTCTGCTTCGTATCTCTGACAGAGTAGAGATAATCAGCCAATTCATATTCTCTGTTTAGGGTCAGATAGCAATTTAGTCGGCTTGGGGATTTTGTTTCGTTTTTCCAGTATTGTAAGTATGATTCCTTTGATTGGTTCATGATTTTGTTTATTGGAATTCTTTCTTTTGAAGCAGTGCTGGTGTCAGCTTGATTGGTGAGGTCCAACACCAGCTGACTGAGAGGGCTCGTTTCTGGGCTCAGCTCTTGGGCTTGAAGTGCTTTAAATTGCAGACTCGAATTTGGACTTGAATTTAGATGTAGCCAAAATTTTAATGATCTTTTCTGTATTTTCATTATTACTGGAAAACGGCCCAATTCTGCCCTACATGCATTAGTTGGTGTATTTCTCTGGACTTGTAGAATTTTCCGACAGAATTCTGCATGTAGGGTTTCAATTGGATGTTTGTCCCACATTTTAAAATCCAGTTTATTGAGTGGCCCCCAAACCTCACTTCCATAAAGTGCTATTGGTAGGATTACACTGTCAAATATTTTAGTCCAAATTCTAATTGGGATGTTGATTTTGAATAATTTCATTTTTATTGCATACATTGCTCTGCGGGCTTTTTCTTTGAGTGCCTTCACTGCCATATTAAAGTTTCCCGATGCAGATATGGTCAGACCAAGGTAGGTGTAATTTTTTGTGTGTTCAATTAAGGTGTTGTTATGGGTGAATTTACATTTTTGTTTCTGACATCTGGGTTTTTTTTGGAAAATCATGATTTTAGTTTTTTGGAAATTTACTGCCAGGGCCCAATTATGGCAATATTGCTCCAGAATATTAATGTTTTGTTGAAGACCTTCTTTGGTTGGTGATAGAAGTACCAAGTCATCAGCATATAGCAGGTATTTCACCTCTGTGTCAAATAGTGTGAGTCCTGGGGCTGGAGATTGGTCCAACATGTCTGCTAATTCATTGATATAAATGTTGAAAAGATTTGGACTCAAATTGCAGCCTTGTCTCACACCTCGACATTGTGAAAAAAATTATGTTCTTTGGTTTTTGATTTTTATTGCACACTTATTTTCTGTGTACATACATTTTATTAAGTCATACACCTTACCACCAAGCCCACTTTGTAGAATTTTGTAGAATAGCCCTTCGTGCCAAATCGAATCAAATGCTTTTTTAAAGTCAATAAAGCAAGCAAAGATTTTGCCCTCTTTTTTTTGGTGGACGTGTTTATTAATTAGTGTGTGTAAGGTGTATATATGGTCAGTAGTGCGATGGTTAGGGAGAAAGCCAATTTGACATTTACTTATTACATTTTTTTCTTGAAGAAAGGTTTGAATTCTTGAATTCAAAATGCTACAGAAAATCTTTCCCAAGTTACTGTTGACGCAAATTCCCCTGTAATTATTGGGGTCTGATTTGTCTCCACTTTTGTGGATAGGGGAGATGAGCCCCTGGTTCCAGACATCAGGGAAGCAGCCAGAAGTTAAAACCATGTTGAACAATTTAAGCACAGCATTTTGCAACTCAGGTGTGCTGTTTTTCAGCATTTCATTTCTGATGTTGTCTACACCACAAGCCTTTTTTGATTTAATAGATTTTAGCTTTTCATTTAGTTCTTGTTGGGTTATTGGGTAATCTAATGGATTTTGGTTGTTTTTAATGACTGATTCCAGGATGTTCAATTTTTCTTTAATTTCTAATTGGTTCTGGTTTAAGTCTTTTTGTGGGATGTTTTTGTATAGATTATCAAAGTAAGTTTTCCAAATTCCTACATCTTGTATGGCTAATTCTTGTGGCTTTGTTGTGCTTAAATTGTTCCACATGTCCCAGAACTGATTTTGGTCAATTGCGTTTTCAATTTCATCAAGTGTCTTGTTGGTATAATTCAATTTCTTGCATTTCAGTGTTTGTTTATACTGTTTCAGAGTTTCAAAGTATTCATATCGTAGCTCTGGGTTGTTTTGCTGCTTATGTTTTTTGTTTGACATTTGTCTTAGGTGTTTTCTAATTGTTTTACATTCATTATCAAACCATTTGTCAGTAACATTTTGATTTTTGCTTCTGATGTTGCATTGCTTTGGTTTTCTCAAATTTGCTTTCGATGCTGCTTTTTGGAATATGCAGTTGATGTTTTGGGTAGCTGAATTGACACCATCTTTATTGTTTTGGTACTGTGAGTTATTGAAAAACTGTATAGAGTTCATCATTTCATTTGAGTTCAATGTTTCAATGAATGCATCTGCACTGTTTGGAGCCCATCTGAACGATTGGTTTATGTTGTAAAGTTTATTGGGCTGTTTTTTTGAATGAATATTGCCGGTTAATTTCTTCAGAAACACGTTGATCTGACTGTGATCTGACAATGGTGTCTGTGGTCTGACAGTGAATGCACTAATGGAGGAGGGGTCAATGTCAGTGATGGCATAATCGACTACACTTGTCCCAAGAGCTGAGCAGTAAGTAAACTGACCTAAAGAGTCCCCTCTGATTCTACCATTAAGCATGTACAGGCCTAAGGCTCGACAGAGATGTACTAACTCTTTTCCATTTTTGTTCAGTATTTGGTCAGGACTGTTTCTATTATTTATAATAGGGCTACTGTACAAGGAGGGGTGTCCAAATATGTGGTGGTTACCTCCCGCATCAGTGTAGTCAGGCTCAGAACCTGTTCTTGCATTGAAATCTCCACAAAGAAGCACTTTACCCTGCGCTTGAAATGTAATGATTTCTGTCTGGAGATTGTCAAAAAACTGATCATCATAATATGATGAATCTGAAGGAGGAGCATAAGCTGCACATATGTATACATCATTGTCACAATAGATTGTACCTTTGTTAAGTTTTAGCCAAATGTGAGTGGTACCTTTTTTCATTTCATTCAGTGCTAAGTCCTGCTTATGCCAAATGATGATTCCACCTGAGTCTCGGCCCCGTTTAACATTTTTATGTTTGATTGATGGTAGTAAACTTTCTCTATAGCCTGAGGGACACTGAGTATCTATGTCTCCACGACACCATGTTTCCAGTAGGATTATGATGTCCTGTCCCTTGATGTTTTTAATCAATTCTGGATTAGTTGTTTTATAACCAAAATGTGAAGAGTATAGGCCCTGGATATTCCAAGAGCTGATAGTTAATGATCTCATTTATAATAAGTGATATTCACTGGTTTGAGTAAAGTACATCGAAAAAAAAAAAAAAAAAAAAAAAATGTATATATACATATATACATACACATATACACATATACACATATATACATACATATATACACATATACATACATATATACATACACATACATATATATATACATATATATATACATACACATACACATACATACACATATATACATACACATACATATACACACATACATACACACACACACATACATACATACATATATATATACATATATATACACATACACATACATATATATATATATATATACACACATACATGCACATACACATATACACACATACATACATACATACACACACACGCGCACACACACACACACACACACACACCATTACATATAATAATTATTATAATACCGGTGTCAATACATTTAGGAATATTTGTAAACAAATTAATAAGAATGGAATAAGATTGCATTGTACTTATGTTATGTGCAATCTGCAACCCTGTGTGTTTGTGTGTGTGTGTGTGCGCGTGCGTGCCCGTGTGTGAATTAAAGGGACTGTCTAGCTCAGTAGTCTGCATATTAGTTGCAGTAGTTGGCGCACCTCTCCTATCTCTGATTGTTCTAGGGGTCTTCTGCCAGAGGTTACCTCAGCATATGTAGGCTGACGATCTAATTGATACATGGTGTGGACTGCATCATGTGGTCTACTTCCCTGAAGGGCAGTGTTCTGACCGACCCTGGAGTAGTGGTCAGAGCTGTGTTGTGATGGGCTGGGTCTAGTAGAGCTGTGTTGTGATGGGACAGGTCTAGTAGAGCTGTGTTGTGATGGGCCGGGTCTAGTAGAGCTGTGTTGTGATGGGCCGGGTCTAGTAGAGCTGTGTTGTGATGGGCCGGGTCTAGTAGAGCTGTGTTGTGATGGGCCGGGTCTAGTAGAGCTTTGTTGTGATGGGCCAGGTCTAGTAGAGCTGTGTTGTGATGGGCCAGGTCTAGTAGAGCTGTGTTGTGATGGGCCAGGTCTAGTAGAGCTTTGTTGTGATGGGCCAGGTCTAGTAGAGCTGTGTTGTGATGGGCCGGGTCTAGTAGAGCTGTGCTGTGTTGGGCCTGGTCTAGTAGAGCTGTGCTGTGTTGGGCCTGGTCTAGTAGAGCTGTGCTGTAATAAGCCATGTCTGGCTCTTTTCTCCTCGGGATGGTGGAGGTACTGTTGTTTCAGAAGGTGGGGCGGGGGACCTTTGTTGCTGGGGTGATGGGTGTGTGGGTCCCTGCCAAGTGTTGCATCTTTTAGGTCCTTGGCAAAGGTTCTGATACTGTCCTGATCAAGATGTATATTATCATATAAGTGTTGACATGTCAGAGTGGGGTGGTGAGCCGTTCTGACGTTGAGCAGTGAGGCACAGTCCACAGTGATCTGTTGATTTATTTTGTCGATCAACTTTTCTGGGAAGTCTTTTCTTGGTAGGAGGGTGGACACAACTATATTGGTTGTTGGGAACATAGCCTGTGCCCGTTCTGCCACTCTTCTCACTGCCCCAGATACATTTTCACCTTTGGCATGAAGGTCGTTTGTGCCAGTGTGGATGATGATGTTGTCAGGGGTGTCAATCCTGGTCTGACTGAGTAGCTGCATTGCACTCTCAGTTGTAGGACACCAGAACTTATACACCTGGTGTCTAGGGAATAATCTTTCCTGGACTAAGAACTTCCCATTTGAATCAATTAGAATTGCAGTTGTGGGTGATTGTCTGGGTGGAGCAGACTGGGAGGCTGGTATTCTGACCTGGGCTGGAGCAGACTGGGAGGCTGGTAGGTTAACCTGGGCTGGAGCAGACTGGGAGGCTGGTATTCTGACCTGGGCTGGAGCAGACTGGGAGGCTGGTAGGTTGACCTGGGCTGGAGCAGACTGGGAGGCTGGTAGGTTAACCTGGGCTGGAGCAGACTGGGAGGCTGGTATTCTGACCTGGGCTGGAGCAGACTGGGAGGCTGGTAGGTTGACCTGGGCTGGAGCAGACTGAGAGGCTGGTAGGTTGACCTGGGCTGGAGCAGACTGGTAGGCTGGTGCAGTGTCATCCGGCTGTGTAGTGGAGGCCATGCTGGTCTCAGGTTCTGCTTGTGTTGTACCAAGCTGGTGGACATGTTTTCTAGATGCAGAGGACACAATGACTCTCTGCCGGTTGAGGGTGTCAATGTACCTCTCTTTTTGTTCGAGCTCCTTTCTAGTTGTGCTCAGATGGTCTCTGAGGTCATCATTTGTCTGACTCAGCTTGTCCATTCTGCTTTCTAATTTAGCTATGGATGCTCTGCTCTCCTCCCTGAACTGTTTCATCTCTTCTTTGAGTTTCTGGACAGTGTCCTCCTCTTGAAGCTTCTTCTCTCTGAGTTCTATGACCTCTGCTTCGACTAGAGAGAGGGTGTTGTGGAAAGGGACGTTGAGGGCTTCCTGCTGGGTCACAGAGACCATTGGGGTCTGCTTTTCTCCATCTCCCTCCTTGACTTTTTCCTCATTTTCTGAGATGATGTCAGCGTCTTCTTTTAGGGTAGCAAACCTATTCTCAAAAGCCTGGAGGCTTGAATCATTGCCTTGTATCAATACAGTTCCATTATTATATAAGTTTACTGTTTGATATGTGTTGCTCTGGTCAGCTTCTTCAAAAATGCTGATCTGACATCCTTGGCTGATGCCCCTCTTTTTTGAGAAAGGGAAATGGTTGCAAATAACCTTTTTCCATATGTTCCCTCGATTGGTATTAAAAATTAAATTTGCTCTTGTTTTGTAACTGGTAAGATCTGCAAACAGGCATTCATGGTTCTGTCCCATCAACAAACCTTTGAAACTTTTCTTAGCTTTCTCTGTTTGGATGTCTGGTGGGTAAACAATTTCCCTAGCAACGCTGGTGATGTTGGCTACAATGTTGCAATAGAAGTGCTGTTTCTTGTATAATGCTCTCTTGTTTCTTCAGAGGACTGTTTCACTTTGTTGTCCTTTTTTCTTTTCCTTTTTCTTCTGTCCTTATTTTGTCCTTATTTTGTCTTCCTTTCTTCTGTTAACTAGATATTTTTTTTGTTATTCTCCTCTGAGTTGTGTTCGTGGGCAAAGGAAATCTCTTGATATATTTGACATAAATCTCTTGACGCTCTCTGTGAGAGACACAGAGAGAGATAGAGAGCGAGAGACTATTGACCTAGAGCACACAAAGATTGTCTGGGTCCACTCACCAACCAAGAATTAACAAAATGGGACAAAAACCCAATTGAGAATCTGCATGCAGAATTCAGACAAAATATACTTTGTGTTCAACTCTACAACCTCCTAAAAGGAAGCAATGTCCACACATTCCACCACAAAGCCCTCACCTACAGATGGATGAACCCAGAGTCCCCTCAGCCAGCTGGTTCTGGGGTTCTGTTCATAAACACAATGTATGCAGAGCAGAATGATGACTATACCTGCTAGTTATCAACATCCAGAAGAGACCTGTTCAACTCTACAACCTCCTAAAAGGAAGCAATGTCCACACATTCCACCACAAAGCCCTCACCTACAGATGGATGAACCCAGAGTCCCCTCAGCCAGCTGGATCTGGGGTTCTGTTCATAAACACAATGTATGCAGAGCAGAATGATGACTATACCTGCTAGTTATCAACATCCAGAAGAGACCTGTTCAACTCTACAACCTCCTAAAAGGAAGCAATGTCCACACATTCCACCACAAAGCCCTCACCTACAGAGAGATGAACCCAGAGTCCCCTCAGCCAGCTGGTTCTGGGGTTCTGTTCATAAACACAATGTATGCAGAGCAGAATGATGACTATACCTGCTAGTTATCAACATCCAGAAGAGACCTGTTCAACTCTACAACCTCCTAAAAGGAAGCAATGTCCACACATTCCACCACAAAGCCCTCACCTACAGAGAGATGAACCCAGAGTCCCCTCAGCCAGCTGGTTCTGGGGCTCTGTTCACAAACACAATGTATGCAGAGCAGAATGATGACTATACCTGCTAGTTATCAACATCCAGAAGAGACCTGTTCAACTCTACAACCTCCTAAAAGGAAGCAATGTCCACACATTCCACCACAAAGCCCTCACCTACAGAGAGATGAACCCAGAGTCCCCTCAGCCAGCTGGTTCTGGGGCTCTGTTCACAAACACAATGTATGCAGAGCAGAATGATGACTATACCTGCTAGTTATCAACATCCAGAAGAGACCTGTTCAACTCTACAACCTCCTAAAAGGAAGCAATGTCCACACATTCCACCACAAAGCCCTCACCTACAGAGAGATGAACCCAGAGTCCCCTCAGCCAGCTGGTTCTGGGGCTCTGTTCACAAACACAATGTATGCAGAGCAGAATGATGACTATACCTGCTAGTTATCAACATCCAGAAAAGACCTGTTCAACTCTACAACCTCCTAAAAGGAAGCAATGTCCACACATTCCACCACAAAGCCCTCACCTACAGAGAGATGAACCCAGAGTCCCCTCAGCCAGCTGGTTCTGGGGCTCTGTTCATAAACACAATGTATGCAGAGCAGAATGATGACTATACCTGCTAGTTATCAACATCCAGAAGAGACCTGTTCAACTCTACAACCTCCTAAAAGGAAGCAATGTCCACACATTCCACCACAAAGCCCTCACCTACAGAGAGATGAACCCAGAGTCCCCTCAGCCAGCTGGTTCTGGGGCTCTGTTCATAAACACAATGTATGCAGAGCAGAATGATGACTATACCTGCTAGTTATCAACATCCAGAAGAGACCTGTTCAACTCTACAACCTCCTAAAAGGAAGCAATGTCCACACATTCCACCACAAAGCCCTCACCTACAGAGAGATGAACCCAGAGTCCCCTCAGCCAGCTGGTTCTGGGGTTCTGTTCATAAACACAATGTATGCAGAGCAGAATGATGACTATACCTGCTAGTTATCAACATCCAGAAGAGACCTGTTCAACTCTACAACCTCCTAAAAGGAAGCAATGTCCACACATTCCACCACAAAGCCCTCACCTACAGAGAGATGAACCCAGAGTCCCCTCAGCCAGCTGGTTCTGGGGCTCTGTTCATAAACACAATGTATGCAGAGCAGAATGATGACTATACCTGCTAGTTATCAACATCCAGAAGAGACCTGTTCAACTCTACAACCTCCTAAAAGGAAGCAATGTCCACATATTCCACCACAAAGCCCTCACCTACAGATGGATGAACCCAGAGTCCCCTCAGCCAGCTGGTTCTGGGGCTCTGTTCATAAACACAATGTATGCAGAGCAGAATGATGACTATACCTGCTAGTTATCAACATCCAGAAGAGACCTGTTCAACTCTACAACCTCCTAAAAGGAAGCAATGTCCACACATTCCACCACAAAGCCCTCACCTACAGAGAGATGAACCCAGAGTCCCCTCAGCCAGCTGGTTCTGGGGCTCTGTTCATAAACACAATGTATGCAGAGCAGAATGATGACTATACCTGCTAGTTATCAACATCCAGAAAAGACCTGTTCAACTCTACAACCTCCTAAAAGGAAGCAATGTCCACACATTCCACCACAAAGCCCTCACCTACAGAGAGATGAACCCAGAGTCCCCTCAGCCAGCTGGTTCTGGGGTTCTGTTCATAAACACAATGTATGCAGAGCAGAATGATGACTATACCTGCTAGTTATCAACATCCAGAAGAGACCTGTTCAACTCTACAACCTCCTAAAAGGAAGCAATGTCCACACATTCCACCACAAAGCCCTCACCTACAGAGAGATGAACCCAGAGTCCCCTCAGCCAGCTGGTTCTGGGGCTCTGTTCATAAACACAATGTATGCAGAGCAGAATGATGACTATACCTGCTAGTTATCAACATCCAGAAGAGACCTGTTCAACTCTACAACCTCCTAAAAGGAAGCAATGTCCACACATTCCACCACAAAGCCCTCACCTACAGAGAGATGAACCCAGAGTCCCCTCAGCCAGCTGGTTCTGGGGCTCTGTTCATAAACACAATGTATGCAGAGCAGAATGATGACTATACCTGCTAGTTATCAACATCCAGAAAAGACCTGTTCAACTCTACAACCTCCTAAAAGGAAGCAATGTCCACACATTCCACCACAAAGCCCTCACCTACAGAGAGATGAACCCAGAGTCCCCTCAGCCAGCTGGTTCTGGGGTTCTGTTCATAAACACAATGTATGCAGAGCAGAATGATGACTATACCTGCTAGTTATCAACATCCAGAAGAGACCTGTTCAACTCTACAACCTCCTAAAAGGAAGCAATGTCCACACATTCCACCACAAAGCCCTCACCTACAGAGAGATGAACCCAGAGTCCCCTCAGCCAGCTGGTTCTGGGGCTCTGTTCATAAACACAATGTATGCAGAGCAGAATGATGACTATACCTGCTAGTTATCAACATCCAGAAGAGACCTGTTCAACTCTACAACCTCCTAAAAGGAAGCAATGTCCACACATTCCACCACAAAGCCCTCACCTACAGAGAGATGAACCCAGAGTCCCCTCAGCCAGCTGGTTCTGGGGTTCTGTTCATAAACACAATGTATGCAGAGCAGAATGATGACTATACCTGCTAGTTATCAACATCCAGAAGAGACCTGTTCAACTCTACAACCTCCTAAAAGGAAGCAATGTCCACACATTCTACCACAAAGCCCTCACCTACAGAGAGATGAACCCAGAGTCCCCTCAGCCAGCTGGTTCTGGGGTTCTGTTCATAAACACAATGTATGCAGAGCAGAATGATGACTATACCTGCTAGTTATCAACATCCAGAAGAGACCTGTTCAACTCTACAACCTCCTAAAAGGAAGCAATGTCCACACATTCCACCACAAAGCCCTCACCTACAGAGAGATGAACCCAGAGTCCCCTCAGCCAGCTGGTTCTGGGGCTCTGTTCATAAACACAATGTATGCAGAGCAGAATGATGACTATACCTGCTAGTTATCAACATCCAGAAAAGACCTGTTCAACTCTACAACCTCCTAAAAGGAAGCAATGTCCACACATTCCACCACAAAGCCCTCACCTACAGAGAGATGAACCCAGAGTCCCCTCAGCCAGCTGGTTCTGGGGTTCTGTTCATAAACACAATGTATGCAGAGCAGAATGATGACTATACCTGCTAGTTATCAACATCCAGAAAAGACCTGTTCAACTCTACAACCTCCTAAAAGGAAGCAATGTCCACACATTCCACCACAAAGCCCTCACCTACAGAGAGATGAACCCAGAGTCCCCTCAGCCAGCTGGTTCTGGGGTTCTGTTCATAAACACAATGTATGCAGAGCAGAATGATGACTATACCTGCTAGTTATCAACATCCAGAAGAGACCTGTTCAACTCTACAACCTCCTAAAAGGAAGCAATGTCCACACATTCCACCACAAAGCCCTCACCTACAGAGAGATGAACCCAGAGTCCCCTCAGCCAGCTGGTTCTGGGGTTCTGTTCATAAACACAATGTATGCAGAGCAGAATGATGACTATACCTGCTAGTTATCAACATCCAGAAGAGACCTGTTCAACTCTACAACCTCCTAAAAGGAAGCAATGTCCACACATTCCACCACAAAGCCCTCACCTACAGAGAGATGAACCCAGAGTCCCCTCAGCCAGCTGGTTCTGGGGCTCTGTTCATAAACACAATGTATGCAGAGCAGAATGATGACTATACCTGCTAGTTATCAACATCCAGAAGAGACCTGTTCAACTCTACAACCTCCTAAAAGGAAGCAATGTCCACACATTCTACCACAAAGCCCTCACCTACAGAGAGATGAACCCAGAGTCCCCTCAGCCAGCTGGTTCTGGGGTTCTGTTCATAAACACAATGTATGCAGAGCAGAATGATGACTATACCTGCTAGTTATCAACATCCAGAAGAGACCTGTTCAACTCTACAACCTCCTAAAAGGAAGCAATGTCCACACATTCCACCACAAAGCCCTCACCTACAGAGAGATGAACCCAGAGTCCCCTCAGCCAGCTGGTTCTGGGGCTCTGTTCATAAACACAATGTATGCAGAGCAGAATGATGACTATACCTGCTAGTTATCAACATCCAGAAAAGACCTGTTCAACTCTACAACCTCCTAAAAGGAAGCAATGTCCACACATTCCACCACAAAGCCCTCACCTACAGAGAGATGAACCCAGAGTCCCCTCAGCCAGCTGGTTCTGGGGTTCTGTTCATAAACACAATGTATGCAGAGCAGAATGATGACTATACCTGCTAGTTATCAACATCCAGAAGAGACCTGTTCAACTCTACAACCTCCTAAAAGGAAGCAATGTCCACACATTCCACCACAAAGCCCTCACCTACAGATGGATGAACCCAGAGTCCCCTCAGCCAGCTGGATCTGGGGTTCTGTTCATAAACACAATGTATGCAGAGCAGAATGATGACTATACCTGCTAGTTATCAACATCCAGAAAAGACCTGTTCAACTCTACAACCTCCTAAAAGGAAGCAATGTCCACACATTCCACCACAAAGCCCTCACCTACAGAGAGATGAACCCAGAGTCCCCTCAGCCAGCTGGTTCTGGGGTTCTGTTCATAAACACAATGTATGCAGAGCAGAATGATGACTATACCTGCTAGTTATCAACATCCAGAAGAGACCTGTTCAACTCTACAACCTCCTAAAAGGAAGCAATGTCCACACATTCCACCACAAAGCCCTCACCTACAGAGAGATGAACCCAGAGTCCCCTCAGCCAGCTGGTTCTGGGGTTCTGTTCATAAACACAATGTATGCAGAGCAGAATGATGACTATACCTGCTAGTTATCAACATCCAGAAGAGACCTGTTCAACTCTACAACCTCCTAAAAGGAAGCAATGTCCACACATTCCACCACAAAGCCCTCACCTACAGATGGATGAACCCAGAGTCCCCTCAGCCAGCTGGTTCTGGGGCTCTGTTCACAAACACAAACTGACCCAACCAAACTGTGAGAAGGCAAAAATATAACTAAATGACACACTGGAAAGAATCAGCCAAACAAATTGGAATGCTATTTGGCCCTGAGCAGTGACTACACAGTGGCAAAATATCTGACCACTGTGACTGACCACAAATTAAGAAAATCATTGACTATGTACAGACTCAGTGAGCATAGCCTTGCTATTGAGAGACGTCGCCATAGGCAGACCTGGCTCTCAAGAGAAGACAGGATATGTCTCCACTGTCCACAAAATTAGGTGGAAACTGAGCTGCACTTCCTGACCTCCTGCCAATGTATGACCACATTAGAGACACATACTTCCCACAGATTTCACAGACCCACAAGGAATTTGAAAACAAATCCAGCATTGATAAACTCCCACATCTGTTAGGCAAAATACCACCATGTGCAATCACAGTGGCAAGATGTGTGGCTTGTTGCCATGGGAAAAGGGCAACAAGTGGAGTACAAACAACATTGTAAATATCACCAATATTTATCTGTTTATAAGTATTGGTGGTATTTGTAGTACTATTTGTACTATTATTCGTACTACAACTATTTGCACATTGCTAAAATACTGTACATAACTGATGATATAACACTTGAAATGTCTTTATCTTTTTGAAACCTTTTTGACTGCAATGTTTACTGTTAATAGTTTTTTGTTGATGTTGTTACATTTCTTTCTTCTCAGTTTTAATTATTGTTAATTTCACTTGCTTTGGCAATGAAATGAAATTGAATTGAAAGAGAGATGGAGATGGAGAAAGAGAGAGTGAGAGACATGTAGAGGGAGAAGTGTTCAACAGCATCTGAATTGATGGCTCCCTAGAGACAAGGAGAGGAGAGGGAGGAATGTAAGGAGAGAGGGAGCAAAAAACATAAAATAGAGGAAGAGATATATAGAGAACAGAGGCAGGGAAGTAGGGGTAGAGCTAAAAACTCAATAAAAAGACAGAGAAATGTTGTCTAATCCCAGCCATGTTGTCTAATCCCAGCCTCGCAAGCCGCCTGATCTCGCAAACTTACATGGCTTTTCCCTACGCAGCGGTAATCAGTCTGGTAATTACAAGTCTAATCCCTCTGTGACCAATAAACACACAGCAGAAACTCAGAACAGATACGATCTTCCAGACTTGGGTTCAAATACTACTTGAAATCTTTCAAATAATTTGTGTGTTCTATTGTGCCTGGACTGCCAGATGGGCGAGGTTTGCAATTTTGAGACTATTCTATTGCTCCAGGCAAGTTCAATCAAGCACAGCTATAGTAGTTGAAAGGATTTCAAATAGTATTTTAACCCACGTCTTCTATCTTCGTTGGCTTAGGGATGTTCAGTGTAGCCCTCCACTACTAGTCATAACTCTGACTGAAGAATACAGATACAGAAATAATAGTATTCTCCTTTGCTACTGTTGGTGGATTTGATATGGAAAAGTAAGACGTCTATTTGGTGTTTCAATTTCAGACAGTCTGCAAGTTGGAACGCAAGAACGAAAGATACAAAAATAATACATCTCTGTGCTTGTTATTCACAGAAACAGCAGCCAATTGGTTGGAGCACGGAGCAGACCAGTGACGACAATGGACCCACTAGGAAAGGAGACGAGGATAGGAGGACAAGAAGAGGGTTTGGGCAGGGTCAGTGCTGTCCTTGCTCTCTACTCCTCTGGGAAGGGAGTAAATAAAGACAGAAAATGAGTTGCATTCTTTCTGATTGACAAAGCCCTCCTAAACATCCACTGATATGGGTGTCCATATTAGGAATACATGTCCAATGCCAGGGCCTATGGATGGAGATGAAGCTGGGCTGGGTAGAGGTAGCGGTTGTTGGAGATTAGCTGTGAAAAACTCATTGGATAAATTGAACTGCCAGAGAGAATACACAAAGGTGCTATTTACAGTCGTGGCCAAATTTTTGAGAATGACACAAATATTAATTTCCACAAAGTTTGCTGCTTCAGTGTCTTTAGATATTGTTGTCAGATGTTGCTATGGAATACTGAAGTATAATTACAAGCATTTCATAAGTGTCAACGGCTTAAATTGACAATTACATGAAGTGCAAAGAGTCAATATTTGCTGTGTTGACCCTTCTTTTTCAAGACCTCTGCAATCTGCCCTGGCATGCTGTCAATTAACTTATGGGCCACATCCTGACTGAGGGCAGCCCATTCTTGCATAATCAATGCTTGGAGTTTGTCAGAAATTGTGGGGTTTTGTTTGTCCACCCGCCTCTTGAGGATTGACTACAGGCTCTCAATGAGATTAAGGTCGGTGGAGTTTCCTTGCCATGGACCCAAAATATCGATGTTTTGTTTCGAGCCACTTAGTTATCACTTTTGCCTTAAGGCAAGGTGCTCCATCATGCTGGAAAAGGCATTGTTCATCACCAAACTGTCCCTGGATTGTTGGGAGAAGTTGCTCTCAGAGGATGTGGTGGTATCATTCTTTATTCATAGCTGTGTTCTTAGGCAAAATTGTGAGTGAGCCCACTCCCTTGGCTGGGAAACAACCACACACATGAATGGTCTCAGGATGCTTTACTGTTGGCATGACACAGGACTGATGGTAGCGTTCACCTTGTCTTCTCCGGACAAGCTTTTTTCCGGATGCCCCAAACAATCGGAAAGGGGATTCATCAGAGAAAATAACTTTACCCCAGTCCTCAGCAGTCCAATCCCTGTACCTTTTGCAGAATATCAGTCTGTCCCTGATGTTTTTCCTGGAGAGAAGTGGCTTTTTTGCTGCAAAAGTCTTCGCCTCACTGTGCGTGCAGATGCACTCACACCTGCCTGCTGCCATTCCTGAGCAAGCTCTGTAGTGGTGGTGCTCCGATCCCGCAGCTGAATCAACTTTAGGAGACGATCCTGGCGCTTGCTGGACTTTCTTAGGCGCCCTGAAGCCTTCTTCACAACAATTGAACCGCTCTTCTTGAAGTTCTTGATGATCTGATAAATGGTTGATTTAGGTGCAATCTTACTGGCAGCAATATCGTTGCCTGTGAAGCCCTTTTTGTGCAAAACAATGATGACAGCACGTGTTTCCTTGCATGCAACCATGGTTGACAGAGGAAGAACAATGATTCCAAGCACCACCCTCCTTTTGAAGCTTCCAGTCTGTTGTTCGACCTCAATCAGCATGACGGAGTGATCTCCAGCCTTGTCTTCGTCAACACTCACACCTGTGTTAACGAGAGAATCACTGACTTGATGTCAGCTGGTACTTTTGTGGCAGTGCTGAAATGCAGCGGAAATGTTTTTTGGGGATTCAGTTCATTTGCATGGAAAAGAGGGACTTTGCAATTAATTGCAATTCATCTGATCACTCTTCATAACATTCTGGAGTATATGCAAATTGCCATCATACAAACTGACGCAGCAGACTTTGTGAAAATGAATGTTTGTGTCATTCTCAAAACTTTTGGCCACGACTGTAGAATCTAAAAGAGTTTCTTTGGCTGTCCCCATTGCAGAACTCTTTGGAGAAGCCTTATTGGTTCCAGGTAGAACCCTCTGTGAAAAGGCCAACCTCTAAGCTCTATACCCAAAGACAAAGAGCTGACTGATTAAACATGAAGGAAGCAACTGGTGAGGAAGTGGCTGTTTTGAAAAATGAACACTTTCCTCATGGTCTTTATGTAGCTGGTTGTGGTAGGCTCTGTTGTCTCTGCAGTGTATAGATGTGTCTAGTGGCTCATGCAGACATACAGAATTCAATATATTCAGACTTTCAGCTACACTCGTGTGAGGCTCGTTTTCCTTACTCTTCCATGGTAGATCTAGGGTACTGAAGATCTCCCTTTTCATCACTTATAAGTAATGGTACTACTGTAGTCCTTCAGGCCATATTTCATTGTTTTCATTATGTGGAGTGGTACTTCTCACAAGTTTCCAATTTAAAAGATGGACTTTTCACAGAGTGGAGATTCAATCAGAGAGCCTAGACAAGCCCTTAACAATGAATTAATGAGATAATTACTTTACTTTACAGAGTGTTTTCCTCCTTTCTTGGAGAGCCAAATTAATTCATGAATTGATCATTAATTGGTCATTTTAATCAATCAGTCATCATCTGAAATGTAAATTACATTAGCTGTCAGTTAAGCACTATTAGCTATGAACTTGTTCAAAATAGTCATCTAAAGGCTTTTTATAAACCCAATTATAGTTAGAATATACACATTATTAAAATATTATATTCTATAAGAATGTTCTGCCCCTTCATCCTTAGACATTTGAGTGACAGCTTTGTAATTGAACCGTAATTAGGATAATCACTTGAATATGTGTCCATCGAAAATAACAGGTTTGTTCTTCAGCCTTCAAGGAAAACCATCTAGGAAATAATAATCTATTGTTTTAGAATAATTCTTCAATGTGATTATCAGTTACATTTTGAAATGTGTCAGTGGTTTATGTTGATATTGGGTGGGTATGACAGTGGTCTAGCTGGCCACATGACATTTGGTTTGTGGTGCCAAGATTAGTGTGACAGGGGTTACCCAAAAAAAAGACCTCTCATTATTAGTTAACACTTCAGAAGTAGCAGCGTCAGCTTGGATTTTGGTCCCTTGCCTCCCCTTATCTTCCGGCATAATGTGGCCTGCATAGAGACAGGCTGCCAGAGAAAGGTGCCACAAATAACCTTCCATGAGGCAAGTGTGTGTGTATTCATGTGTGTATATGTGTGTGCGTGCCTGCGTGTGCATGCATGCAAGTACAATTGGTTCTGAATGTGTGTGTGTGGGTAGCAAATAATAATTTGTTAAAGACACCTCATCTGTCAATAAAAGTAGGTTCGACAACATCTTGATTGACAGGGTGTTGATTGACAGGTTACTCACATCCTGAATGTCACAATGCTGTCTGTCTCACACAGTGGATCTGTCCAAATGAAGATGACGTCATGTGACACTGAGTGATATATCAGTCTGTCGAAGGGCATCGATTAATTTGCCAACCGCGACTCAGGTGCTTCATGGATGAATGGCTCTCCTATCCTGGGGATCCTGGAGAAATAAGATCTTATAAGAGAGGAGGTAGACTCACCCGTAGTCCTGGTTGTCCCTGATTGTTATGATACTAACTAAGGTTCATGTTAGGAGATCCATGACTACCACTTCCACACTGCATCCCCAGGCTGCAGGTTTGTTTGGTGGCCATGAGGCTGCAGGTTTGTTTCGTGGCCATGAGGATGCTGGTTTGTTTGGTGGCCATGAGGCTGCTGGTTTGTTTTTTGGCCATGAGGCTGCTGGTTTGTTTGGTGGCCATGAGGCTGCAGGTTTGTTTGGTGGCCATGAGGATGCAGGTTTGTTTGGTGGCCATGAGGCTGCAGGTCTGTTTGGTGGCCATGAGGCTGCTGGTTTGTTTGGTGGCCATGAGGATGCTGGTTTGTTTGGTGGCCATGAGGCTGCAGGTTTGTTTGGTGGCCATGAGGATGCTGGTTTGTTTGGTGGCCATGAGGCTGCAGGTCTGTTTGGTGGCCATGAGGCTGCTGGTTTGTTTGGTGGCCATGAGGATGCTGGTTTGTTTGATGGCCATGAGGCTGCAGGTTTGTTTGGTGGCCATGAGGATGCTGGTTTGTTTGGTGGCCATGAGGCTGCTGGTTTGTTTTTTGGCCATGAGGCTGCTGGTTTGTTTGGTGGCCATGAGGCTGCTGGTTTGTTTTTTGACCATGAGGCTGCTGGTTTGTTTGGTGGCCATGAGGCTGCAGGTTTGTTTGGTGCCCATGAGGCTGCAGGTTTGCTTGGTGGCCATGATGCTGCTGGTTTGTTTGGTGGCCATGATGCTGCTGGTTTGTTTGGTGGCCATGAGGCCTTGGCTTTGAGACTTTAGTATGGGGAATGCATGTTTGTAGTTTTCCTTTGTGTATGTTTATTTTTGTCACCATCCAAACAAATAATAATCCACTTGGACTGGCCAACCAAGAGGTCAAGAAGGAGCTGGCTCTGGACCTGAGGCAAGGTTGTTGTCTCCTGGGTACATGCATTCAACACCTGGTCGCATACGCTTACCTCACACATTTATGCACACATCACATCAGGTTACATACCATGTAGCTAGGCCTAAGACCCCCAGACGAGTGCAGCAAAATAAAATCATTGGGCTAGTTACTGGTGTCGTAACATATGGGGGCTCGTCCGGGATGAATGTTAACAGATGTTAGCGTTTGTGGTTCACCTTCGTCACAAAGGAAAAGCATTTCCTGGGAACCACTGCTCTGTGTGCGTATGTGTGCGTATGTGTGTGTATGTGTGTGTGTGTGTGCGTGCGTGTGCGCAAGTAGACATAGGTCTTGCAGACACAAGTATGCATATTTTGTGTATGTCCCCTTAAGCAGTACGTTTGTTTGTGTGTATGTATGTATGTATGTATGTATATATATATATATATATATATATATATATATATATATATATATATATATATATATATATATATATATATATATATATATCGGGTTTGGCTGGGTAGGCCGTCATTGTAAATACAAATTTGTTCTTAAATGACTTGCCTAGTTAAATAAAGGTTAAATAAGATATATAAATTATATATATATATACATGTATATACATATATATATAATTTATATATATATATATACATGTATATATATATATAACACACTAATTCCACCCCTCTACATCTGCAGTAGCTCCATACCTCCAGCTCTCCCCATCTCCCCCCAGACCCCAGACCCAGTGTCAGGCCCCTAGTCTGCAGGTCTTGCCTTGGGTTGGTAGGTCCTGGGGAAGCAGACAGCTGGCAATGATATGTCTGAAGCCCATCAACTACCTGCAGAAGGACAGAGTTAAGGGATGACTGCAGGACCCACTCACACCTCTAGAACAAAGCACGTCTGTACAGCAAACCTGTAACTGACCTCTATCTTAACTGTGTGAAGTCATCTGAAATTGTAATACAAATCATGGAATGGGTAACATTTTAATATATATATATACAATGTATAAATATATATTAAAATGTTTGGCTGGGTAGGTCGTCATTGTAAATACGAATTTATTCTTAAATGACTTGCCTAGTTAGGTTAAATACAAATTGTGGAATTATATATTGTATAAATATATATTAAAATGTTACCCATTCCATGATTTGTATATATATATAAACAATAATAACTGACTTCTATCAAATAAAGGCACACACACACACACGCACGCACGCACGCACGCACACACACACACTGCTGTGCACACACACTAATACACACATACACACACACGCGCGTGCAGGAAAAACACAGTCACAGATAAACATGGGTGAACACACACAGTGTGAGAGACCGCACTGTCACCACCTCTTATCCACTACCAGACAGATGGAGGTGGGATGGAGAAAATAATTGCCTCACTCGCAAATCACAAAGGACCACATGACCAGCCATCAGTCATCACATCAAAACCAATCCAAGGACGGTTATTAAGTCCTGACCAAAACCCAACCATGCAATCATGAACGCACAACCAAATAATAACTCAGTAACAAGTCTGTCTCAATACAGCACAGTGTGAGTCACTCCTCGTTCCTCTGTTGGTCATTAGTTCTATAAAAGTACTTTCTCTCATTAGTGGTGAATTTAGGATCTCAGGAGCCATGATAGATCCTCCTCCTTGTCCCTGCAGGCGGGGCTGGAATAAAACACTATCCTTGGCTTGGTGGGTGAATCACCACAGAATGGGTAAGGCTGAGAGAACACTCACAACCAGTCTTGTAGCAAGCTGCTGGCTGCATTATTGAACGTTTGTCCAAGGAAGTTACAAGTACGAAGCAGAGGTGGTCATTCATCCACCAGAGGGCAAGTGATTTGATTGTTAAAAAACATGTCATGACTAATTAGAATTCCATGGTGCTCTGAGACATTAATAATGTAGCAATGAGCATGTTTACAGGCACAATAATAATTTGATTATGGCAATAGGAAGCGTATGGCAATAGTCAGGTCAAAATGGAAGTAAGCATACGCCGATTAAAATATCTGGTTTTCTAAGCAGTCTTTCCATTTATTAGGACATGTTAACAGCGTAAGTGGTGTTCCAGCAGCACAAGCCCCACTCTTATGGGTGAGTGAAGTGAGTTCAGAAAAACTGAAAATATGCATCTTGGAAATCATTTTGTGCATTTATTTAAGTTCCATCAGGTAGGCTGATTTCAGATGTGTCCATGTAAACAGGATAAAAAAATCATTCTTCTTGCAAAGCAAGACCACCTCTCTGCTGCATAGCTGGCTCTCAAACTCTTAAGTCATTGGAGGACACCAACACAGCCTCTTCCACTATAATTCCAGGGAGGTAAAGTCAACAACTATTTGATTATGCTCAGGGTTGGGTAGGTTACTGTATAAATGTTATCCGTTACAATTATTAGTTACCTGTCCAAAATTGTAATCAGTAACGTAACTTTTGGATTACCCAAACTCAGTAACGTAATCTGATTACTTTCAGTTACTTTCAGATTACTTTCCCCTTGAGATATTCGAAGAAGAGAAAAATGAATATTATCAATTGAACAACATATTTTGCAGGATAAATCAATGTTAGAGGTTACATAGCTGACCTTAAATTGATGTTGCATTTTTCCTTACGGGTTATGTAGGTTATATTAGGGTATATCTTTACAATAGAAAATAAAGCCTTATTTAATACGCCTTGATTGACTGATTGGGCTAATTGCTTTGAGTTGAAAAATAAATTCTACTCTCATGGAATGGCATGCTTTGAGAACTACCAAAAAGTTATATTTGCTTGTGAAAAAGGAATGCCACATTTGTTATCGGCCTATTGTTTACATTTTTGTTGGTGACACTTTAGATCTATCAAAAGTGCATGTGTGAGTTTGAGCATGTGTCCATTAGGCCTAGGGACATTATTTAATCAGCATTCATTAGATTGAGCAATAAAAGCCACACTCGTGGTCTTTGTCAATGAAACTTGTTTCTGACAGTATGTGGAGCACAATACCATGGAGGAGTTTAGAAGGGAGGAATTGACTCAACCTTGTGTTCCATAGGCTGGGATCTTCACTATGAAGTTGTTGCACTGTTTTCACTGGCTGTCCACTGGTCGCAAAAGCAATGATTGATAGGCAGCTTAATGTTCTTCAATTCAACCATTATTAGGTTAAAATACACACATACTGTACATTTGTGAACAGCCATACAAAACAACCAAAATCTTTAAGGCGCAAATAGCTAAATGAATAAAATAAAATGTTACTTGTCACATGCTTTGTAAACCACATGTAACGGCTGTCGTAGGTGGAAGACGGAGAGGACCAAGGTGCAGCGTGGTACGTGTTCATGATCTTTTAATTACACTGAACACTAGAACAAAAATAACAAAACGGAACAAACAAAACAGTCCTGTCTGGGACAGAGACAGAAAACAACTACCCACCACTCAAGGGCGAAAACAGGCTGCCTAAGTATGGTTCTCAATCAGAGACAACGATTGACAGCTGCCTCTGATTGGGAACCATACCAGGCCAAACACATAGAAATACAAACATAGAATAAAACAGAATGCCCACCCCAACTCACGCCCTGACAGATCTAAAATAGAGACATAAAAAAAGGAACTAAGGTCAGGACGTGACACCACAGGTATAGACTAACAGTGAAATGTTTACTTACGGATCCTTCCCAACAATGCAGAGAGAAAGAAAAAATAAATAGTAGAAAAATGTAAAAATAATAAAACAAGGAATGAATACACAATGAGTAACAATAACTTGGCTATATACAGAGGGTTCCTGTTGGTTCCAGACCTGGTGCATTGTACCGCTTGCCATGCAGTAGCAGAGAGAAAAGTCTATAACTTCGGTGGCAGGAGTCTTTGACAATTTTAGGACCTTCATCTGACACCGCTTGGTAAGCGGTCCTGGGTGGCAGGGATATCGGCCCCAGTGATGTACTGGGCCCTACGCACTACCCTCTGTAGCGTCTTGCGGTCGGATGCCAAGCAGTTGCCATACCAAGTGGTGATGCAGCCAGGCAAGATGCTGTCAATGGCGCAGCTATATAACTTTTTGAGGATCTGAGGGCCCATGCTGAATCTTTTCAGCCTTATGAGGGGGAAGAGGCGTGGTCGTGCCCTCTTCACGACTGTGTTGAAGTGTGTGGACCATGATAGTTCCTTAGTGTTGTGGACACCGAGGAACTTGAAGCTCACAACCTGCTCCACAACAGCCCCATCGATGTGGATCGGGCCTTCCTGTAGTCCACGATCAGCCCCGTGTTGAGAATCAGCATGGCGGATGTTTTGTTGCCTACCCTCACCACCTGGGGGCAGCTGATTAGGAAGTCCAGGATCCAGTTGCAGAGGGAGGTTTTTAATCCCAGGGTCCTTAGCATAGTGATGGTGGGCACAATGGTGTTGAAAGCTGAGCTATAGTCAAATTGGATGTATAATCTTTGCATGACGACAACAGTCACACCATTGGAAGACATAGCTTGGACTGTAGCCTACAAAGCCTATTCCTGCTCTTTTCCCACAATCTATAAAATGCATTTGGTGAGTCATCATAGTGGTCTCTGACTTGTGGTCAGACTCGCTCAGGCGGAACCAAACTTAATTTTGCACCTTTTTTCAATGCTGATTTGAGTATCATCGAGAAAACAGAAAGGTGTCATAATGTATGTTTTCAGAGACATCGTTTCTGAATTTTAAAGTAATCCTAGAAGAAATCTTCTAGTTTTTCAAAAGTATTTGTAATCTGATTACAATAATTTAGCTGATAACGTGACAGATGACAGTTACAGTTTTTCTGTAATCTGTTACATGTAATATGTGCATACAGTGCACTCAGAAAATATTCAGACCCTTTGACTTTTTCCACATTTTGTTACATTACAGCCTTTTTCTAAAATAGATTAAATAAAAACATTTCCTCATCAATCTACACACAATAACCTATAATGACAAACGAAAACAGGTTTTTAGAAATACCTTATTTACATAATCATTCAGACCCTTTGCTATGAGACTTGAAATTGAGCTCAGGTGCATCCTGTTTCCATTGATCATTCTTGAGATGTTTCTACAACTTGATTGGAGTACACCGGTGGTAAATTCAATTGATTGGACATGATTTAGAAAGGCACACTGTCTGTGTAAGGTCCCACAGTTGACTGTGCATGTCAGAGCAAAACACAAGCCGTGAGGCCAAAGGAATTATTCGTAGAGCTCCGAGACAGGATTGTGTCGAGATCTGGGGAAGGGTATGAAAACATTTATGCAGCATTGAAGGTCCCCAAGAACACAGTGGCCTCCATCATTCTTAAATGGAAGAAGTTTGGAACCACCAAGACTCTTCCTAGAGCTGGTCGCCCGGCCAAACTGAGCAATCGGGGGAGAAGGGCCTTGGTCAGGGAGGTGACCAAGAACCCGATGGTTACTCTGACAGAGCTCCAGAGTTCCTCTGTGGTGATGGGAGAACCTTCCAGAAGGACAACCATCTCTGCAGCATTCCACCAATCAGGCCTTAAAGGTAGAGTGGCCAAACGGAAGCCACTCCTCAGTAAAAGGCAAATGTCAGCCCGCTTGAAGTTTGCCAAAAGGCACCTAAAGGACTCTAAGACGATGAGAAACAAGATTCTCTGGTCTGATGCAACCAAGATTGAACTCTTTGACCTGAATGCCAAGCGTCACGCCTGGAGAAAACCTGGCACCATCCCTACGGTAAAGCATGGTGGTGGCAGCATCATGGTGTGGGGACTGGGAAAATAGTCAGGATCGAGGGAAAGCTGAACGGAGCAAAGTACAGAGAGATCCTTGATGAAAACCTGCTCCAGAGCGCTCAGGACCTCAGACTGGGGCAAAGGTTCACCTTCCAACAGGACAATGACCCACACAGCCAAGAGGATCTGCAGAGAAGAATGGGAGAAACTTGCCAGATACAGGTGTGCCAAGCTTGTAGTGTCACACGCAAAAAGACTTGAGGCTGTAATCGCTGCCAAAGGTGCTTCAACAAAGTACTGAGTAAAAGGTCTGAATACTTATGATAACGGTGATATTTATGTTTTTTTTATACATATATAATGTTGCAAAAAAAATATTTTACCTGTTTTTGCTTTGTCATTATGGAGTATTGTGTGTAGATTGATGAGGGGGAAACAATTGAATCAATTTTAGAATAAGGCTGTAAAAGTGAATACTGTGGAAAAGTGAATACTTTCCTACACTGTATGTGCATATGGATTATATGTAACAGATTACATGTAATCCATTCCTCCCCAACCTTGATTATGCTGGACAGGTTCACTCAGAACACACAGGCAGCAAGGGACAGTCAGTCCCAGGCAGCACGGGACAGTCAGTTTTCTCTCAACCTATGACCTCCTTTGTGTCCAAAGGTTCAGGCAACTCCCTTACCCATGTAAAATGCCCCAGCATAAGTCTATCCCTACACACCAAGGGCTGCCCTGAAAACCCTTCTATCTACATTTTTGTCAATTTGGATTATTTTACATAAATTGAAAGTAGTCATTGCCATGCATATGTTGTAAATGTTTTATGGCTCAAGGATCAATTAAAAACATCCGAAACACAGTGTCAACTTCCAAGACTCAATGGTATTAGATCTGAAAACAACTGCAAATGGACTTTTTGGAGATGCTAGGTTTTTTCTTTGCACACCTGCCTCCCCCACACCCAACGTCCCAGACAGACAAAGAGAATTCCGGACACGAAGCTGATTTATTTGCATCAACCTGGTCCCATGGAGGTATCAGAGCTGCTGTTCACAGTGTAATGTATACATGAATCAAAGTTTCCATTGACAAGTGTGCTCAGGACCAAAGAGGAGCGAAATGACGAACCAAAAAGGAGAGAAAGGACAGACCAAAGAGGAGAGAAAGGACAGACCAAAAAGGAGCGAAATGACGAACCAAAGAGGAAAGAAAGGACAGACCGAAGAGGAGAGAAAGGACAGACCGAAGAGGAGAGAAAGGACAGACCGAAGAGGAGAGAAATGACAGACCGAAGAGGAGAGAAATGACAGACCGAAGAGGAGAGAAAGGACAGACCGAAGAGGAGAGAAATGACAGACCGAAGAGGAGAGAAATGACAGACCGAAGAGGAGAGAAAGGACAGACCAAAGAGGAGATAAAGGACAGACCAAAGAGGAGAGAAAGGACAGACCAAAAAGGAGCGAAATGACGAACCAAAGAGGAAAGAAAGGACAGACCAAAGAGGAGAGAAAGGGCAGACCAAAGAGAAGAGAAAGGACAGACCAAAGAGGAGAGAAAGGACAGACCAAAGAGGAGAGAAAGGACAGACCAAAGAGGAGAGAAAGGACAGACCAAAGAGGAGATAAGGACAGACCAAAGAGGAGAGAAAGGACAGACCAAAGAGGAGAGAAAGGACAGACCAAAGAGGAGAGAAAGGACAGACCAAAGAGGAGAGAAAGGACAGATCAAAGAGGAGAGAAAGGACAGACCAAAGAGGAGAGAAAGGACAGATCAAAGAGGAGAGAAAGGACAGATCAAAGAGGAGAGAAAGGACAGACCAAAGAGGAGAGAAAGAGAGGCCAGAGGAAATATGGCACCACATTTAGTTTCAATTTCTCTCTTGAAATAGCCTGCAGGCAGGTCTGATTATATATGATATCATCATTTATTGGCTGCCACTGACCCTTGGTCCTTGGCTGCAGGCCCAGTTGTTTGACTGTCATGTATTGTGAACTTGATCGTATTTCTAAAGAAATAGATCTGTAAAAAATTACTTTTTCCAGCCAGACAGCAGGATTCTGTGAACATATTCTTTGAAATATTTTAAACTTTGTTTGCATATCTGATGTCCAAGTATGCCCCTTGAAAGTGTGTCCATAGTTATGAGAAATGAAGTGTATCCATAAATCATAAGTCTTTAGTCCCAACTTAAGTACCTCATAGTTTTGCTAACTTTTTACTTCCTAGGACTATTACCTGCTCTTTGTCATTCGGAGTAGCCTTCTGTAGAAATTATCCAAGGTAGAGTCCGGTCAGTCACATTATGCACAAACCACAAAACCTCACTTCCCCAACATTTTGCATGTAAACTAACTGTAGCGGCTCAAACACAGCAACAACTGAAAAAAACTCAGTCTTTGTCAATTCAGAAGAACAACAATAGCTGACAGGAGAGCTTGCAAGCATTTCACTGTACTGTTTACATTTCACTGAATCCTGTGCATATGACAAATCATTTTTTATTTGACAATAGACAATGCTGCAAGGACAAGCCCTTTTCTCTCTAATGACATATATTTAAAATCTATCTTCGCTCCAGACTGGTTTATACATCAAACTTAATGAAACTTTTCAGAAGTACAATGAGAGTCTGCTTTTTTTATTCTCAGTCATGTGATTGAGCCACTATTTAGCTCACGCTTCAGCAGACAGAAGTTACAACTGTGAAATCTGTCACTTCTTTTTATTGAGCAAAATACAGTATCACTTCTGCTATTTTCAAGTTGGTTACGTTGATCCGTAGGTCTATTGTTATTGAGTCATAAACTACAAATGGCAACACAGCCTAGCAACCCACATCAACACAACCTTTGGGTAATGATTAACATGATCACACCAGGGAGTGTAACGAATGACGTGATCCAGTAGGACTGTTGCGGATAGACATTGACAAGAACGGACACGATTCCCTTTTCTTAATGATACATTTTACACAATCTATATATATCTGAACATTTGTTTGAGTTGCACAGCCCTTGTCCAACACTCTCTGGTTCAATCATACAGTGAGCTGAGAGGGAACAAAGGTTCATGTGTGTCATTAATCATTCACACATCTCTATTGTTAGCATGTTGCCGTAGATTTTGGTTGTCAATCATTGCTATACGCTGTGCAAGTATTTTGTAGGCAAATTGTTTTAAATTTTTGCCTAAAATGACATACCCAAATCTAACTGCCTGTAGCTCAGGACCTGAAGCAAGGATATGCATATTTGAAAGGAAACACTTTGAAGTTTATGGAAATGTGAAATTAATTTAGGAGAATATAACACATTAGATCTGGTAAAAGATAATACAAAGAAAAAACATGAGTTTTCAAATTTGTTTGTCCCATCAACTTTGAAATGCAAGAGAAAGGCCATCATATAACTTAGGAGTCCAGGCGCCCTTTAGATTTTGGCCACTAGACGGCAGCAGTGCATGTGCAAAGTTTTAGACTGATCAAATGAACCATTGCATTACTGTTCAAAATGTTGTATCAAGTCTGCCCAAATGTGCCTAACTGGTTTATTGATACATTTTCAAGTACATAACTGTGCACTCAAACAATAGCATGGTATTATTTCACTGTAATAGCTACTGTAAATTGGACAGTGCAGTTAGATTAACAATAATTTAAGCTTTCAGCCCATATAAGATATGTCTATGTCCTGGGAAATGTTCTTGTTACTTACAATGTCATGCTAATCACATTAGCGCACGTTAGCTCAACCGTCCTGAGGGTGGGTCACCGATCCCATAGAGGTTAATGAAAGGCATCTAGCAGAAGTAAATTAATCCACAAACACGAATATCAGTTTTTATATATCTTACATGACTGTGTTTTCATGAATTTGAGGATATAATCGTCAAGCCCATTCAAAAGCAGACAGAATGAAATGTCTATGGATGCTTCCGAAATGGCACCCTATTCCCTATATAGTGCACTACTGAACATTTTGAATGCACCCTATGTCTGCATCTGAAAGATGGTACACTTCAATGGAGAAGGTCCCCTGTCCTGTACACAAACTTTATCTGATTACCTCTCCCTATTCTATGGGCTTGTAAGAAAAGGTCAACATCATAATGAAAGATCAGTTCTTGAGTTGAGTCCCCTTCCAACTCCAGTCTTTTAAAAATACCTAAACCAGCAGTTCTCAATTCTCTCCTCAGAGCCCCCCAGCTGTTCCAGAGCTATCACACCTGATTCAACGACACCTATGGAATTTTAACAGTATATGTCTAACCAGAATAAATATCTCTCTCTGGTTCTTCAAAGGGTTCTTTGTAGAACCTTTGAGATTGAGAAAGGTTCTTAATTTAATATAACCATTCTCCATAAAGGCTCTATAAATAACCATTAAAAAGGGTTCTTTATAGCACCAAAAAGGGTTGTAATGATAGTGGAACCCTTTTTGGTGCTATGTAGAACTTTTTTTAAAGTTATTTTTAGAACCTTAGGAAAGGTTTCTTTATAGCACCATAATAGTTCAATTTATAACCTTGTGAACATGGTTCTTTATAGAACCTTCAAAAAAGGGTTCTATATAGTACCAAAATAGGATACACTATCATTATGAGCCAAATAACTATTATTTGGCACTATATACTGTAGAACCATTTGTTTATAGTGTGCAGTCCACATAGCGCTGGTAATCAGGTAATCAACTATCTGGCAGTTAGTGAGCCAACTAGCAGTACAACAAGAGAACATGTCTAACAACCAAGAAAGAAGTGGTCAACATGAATATAAGATCACAAATCCTTTGCAATTGGCAGAATCTATATTGCTGCTAGTGCCTTTGGCCCAAAGGAACTAGGTTTTAGGTTATACATACCATGTTGCCAGATTAGACATTCATATTGTATTTGCATCAGGATCCAAAGTTCTGTATTTTTAATTTCTATGAAATCGATACGATCAATCATTAACTCAGCTTCCTACTGCACACTTTAATAGCTACAAGTGATAAACAGTGTGTCCTTGCCTGTAGAATCCTCATCTGCAATAAGAGTTCATTTACAGTGTTATAGGAATAACTAAATATCTTCCACATGTCTGAGGCAAAAGACATCAGCAAATGTTCTGCCAACGTTCTGCAAATGTTCTTCTTCCAAGCTCTCAGTCATTGATTTGAAAATAAACTCTTCATTCTCTAGAAATGAAATGGATCTTTTCAACCATATGTGGAGAATCAAGATTACCAGCGTGCTGGAGTTTCTTATTCAGTAAACAGTATTTTCTCCATGCAATATGATAGTGTGTCAGTCATTGACCGGTTCTGGAAAAGTTGGAGTCAAGGTTCCTGAGAATCTGGCCTATTCCTCATCCAATGTGAAGAAGACCACCTTTATCGAGTAGATCGTATCCAAAATATAGATCACCAGGTTGATCACGGTCATGAACGTCACCACAACCAGATTGTCCCAGGGACAGGGGGAACACGGAACGGGCCGGGGGTTGTTCTCGAAACTATACAGCGGCCAGATGACCGTGGCAGTCATGTACATCATGGTGGCCAGAATATTATAGACCGTGAGCAGTTTGTCAAACGAGAAGGGGAAGAGCGACAGCAGCTGACCGACGGTGAGGAAGATGATGACGAGTGCGAAGATGAAGCAGAGGGAATAAACCGCCACGCACCACTGCAGTCCCGGATGAAACAGAAACCTTGCCGGATCCAGCGACGTAAAGATAATACAGGCCAGCACAGTCTCCAGGATCTTCAGGAGGCCCGGGACAGTGGACAGGAAGCCACTGATCTCACCACCGGGCCGGAGGCGGGCCAACACCACCTCGCCGACGTACACTCCGAAACAGAGTAGGGAGCTGACGGTGGCGGCAATCTGGCGGTAGCAGGTGGGGCAGGTGAAGAAGGTGGGGTAGATGACGGAGGAGGTGAAACACATTAGTGCGGCCAGCACGGCGAAGGCCGTGGTGAAGTCATCCCAGGAGATGGGCACCTTGAGATGATGAGGAGGGGAGATGTGAGGAAAGGTTATGTCTAGGGCCAAGAGTTTTCCTGAAAAATATGTTTTCCTGAAAAATGTGCAACTGCTACTACTGCTTTACAATAGAAATAGACATTAGAAATATATAAGACAGAAACACATAAGCTACGATACACGTGAGCCACAAATTCCCCTCCCACCAATCTATTCCATCAAATCCAGACAGTAAACATCCCCCACCTTGGCACTGAAGCGGGTGAACTCCATGATGAGGATGAAGAGGGAGAAGAAGCAGCAGAAGCACCAGGTGAACATGCACCAGTCCCAGTGTGTGGAGAGCACATGGCCTGCCGAGGCCACCAGACTGAAGGAGACACAGGTGAGGACCACCTCCAACATACGGATGATGCCCACCGGCAGGGTGAGAGACCTCAGGTCCAGGTTCACCATGATGAGATACTGTTGAAGGACCTATCTAGGGACTCTGGGTGACTGTTCACTCCTTGACTTTTTGTTTGGCTAAAGTTTCTCTTTTTCCTCTCTCTTTCTTCTGGCTAATGTTCTTCTTTCTGTCTCTCTCCTTTGCTCTCTTTTATCAAATGCACATATTTCACATTTGAATGAATCACTGATTCAATTAACTGTGTTCATTTACTGTTGCCTCTTAAAGACTTACATTCTCCTCTTCATGGAAGCTCACCCAGTAATGTTCTGCTGCGTCACTTTCTTTTCTCCACTGTGTCACATTGACATCTCCACTCCTCCTAACTCTCCTACCGTCTTTGTCTCTCTGTGCATTCCCCTGCCGACTAAGGACCTTCCAGTAAAGCACTACAATTTCAAGGGAGGTAAGACCTTCTCTCATTCCTGCCTTATCCAAGTCTCCTTCCCCATGCTGTGGAGACCAGAGCATGCCTGTGTCGAGCCAAACTCCTCCTGTGTTTATGATGGTGTGTAGCCCATAGAAATAGAGTGAATAGAACGGGCCTCCTCATTCATGTCAATGATTGCGGCCATTGCAAGTGTACTCATAGGCTAGGTTGAAGATAACAGAGGTTAAGATAGCTTAATAATTAAATGCAAAAGCATTCTAAAATAAACAAATTCATTGCACCAGCGCCTGAATGAAAATGACTGGGAGAGAATGGTAGCAGTACAGAAAGTTCACCATCAAAGTGGAAAATAAATACAAAGGAGGTGAATTTCAGACTATTACTCAGCAAACAAATAGATGAACTGTTTTACTGTCATTTTATTAAACGTATTTATTTTATTTAAACGTTTTTAAAGTTATCTACAGCCACTTTATAACATGATTTCCCCACCTCTGGTCATGTTTTCAGTGCTAATCCTATAACCGAAAGGTTGGTAGATCAAATCCCAGAGGTGTCAAGGTAAAAAAATCTGTCGTTCTGCCCCTGAACAAGGCAGTTAACCCACTGTTCCTAGGCTGTCATTGTGAATTTGTTCTTAACTGATTTGCCTAGTTAAATAAAGGTTAAATAAAAAAAACATTTAATTTAACATTCTTGGAAATAATTACCTTGGAAATAATTACCTTGGAAATAATTACCTTGGAAATAATTACCTTGGAAATAATTACCTTGGAAATAATTGCATCACAATACCAGGCAGCCTTTGCGAGTGTACCCATGAGTTTAGAGGTTCCAAGCCCGTTCTGTTCATTCTATTTCTATGGTGTATCCTTCCCTCTCTTGGCTTAATTGCACGTTTTACGACCCAGTCTTATCTGGCTCGCCCACACCACACATGATGGACTCTGGTCTCTGTCAAAGGTAAACTTCAATACTGACCCAATCCCTAGGAGTGGGACCATATCAAACCTGGGTTCAAGTAAGAATTGAAATCTTTAAAATACTTTGAGCATTTGATTGAGTCTACTTGGAAAGACAGTGGGGATCGCACCTTTGGGACTATTCTATTGGATCCATTGTGTCAGGTAAGCTCAATCAAGCACAACTACAGCATTTGAAAGATTTCTGATACTATTTGCACCCAGCTCTGGTCCAAGTGCACATCCCCAACCAGGGAAACCCAGGCTTGCGAATTAACCTCACGTTTGTTCAGTTTAATGTTCCTAACTTGACTTAAGCTCTTTTTTGACACTTGATGGCTATTGACTAATATCCTCATCCATGTTCTTGAGAAAGGGAGAAAAAGAGATGGAGGGAAGGGGGAGGAGTGGTAGGCAAAGGATTTGTAGAGGAACTATTCTGTTTCCACTGAAAATGGAAATCGAATAGTGTTCTGGTTGATAAAGATAATATGATATCAAATCGAACTTTATTTGTCACATGCGCCGAATACAACAAGTGTAGACCTTACCGTGAAATGCTTACTTACTTATATGCATACTACTGCCCCAGTTCAGAGTGTACCATACCAACTTTGAATGTAACACTCTACATTATTTTTGGAATCATTTACAAAATGTATTACATTTGGATTCACTGGTGCCACTAGGGATACACAATAATGAAAAATGAGTTCACCGAGATGTACAATTGTTTTGATTAATTGACTCTACTGCCAGTGTTTGTCTATGGAGATTGCATGGTTGTGTCAACAGCAGCAGCTGTCTCAACTGAAGGACAATGATCCCTTTAAATATTGTCAGTGCATTGCCTAACTCCCTCTCACTGTTATATACCCTCATATTATTATTCCTTACTCTCTATATACTTCTCCTTCTATCTCCCTCTCCCTCTTCTCTCTCTCTATTTCTCTCTCGTTCTCTCCCACTCTCCCTTCTCCCTCTCTCTATATCTGCCTCATCCATTTTTCACTTTTACCTCCCTCTTGATCTGTGCCAAGGAGACAGCAGCAACATAACTTCATTTCTCTTTTGAACAAATCAATAATCCCTGTCAAAGGTTGCAAGACAGAAGAAAAGATGTGGACATAAAAGACCTTGACTTCATTACCATAATCAGATCAGGAACCTCCATCATTCTGTTGGCTTCTGTTTTGGAACAATGATTCTTAATTCGTCACTTAACTTAATTTCTCTCATGAAGGAAGGAATAACCCCTGCCATGTGTATCACAAAACAAAGTGTGGGCATGAGAGACCTTGACATCATCACCATAAACAGATCACCAACCACAATTATTCTGCTGTCTTTTTAGAAATGATCATTAGTTTAGCAGCCTCAGAATGGCCCAATATGTTCCCTATCAAATCGAACCTGTGGTAAGCCACGGTCCGTGAGGGATTCAGATGCTGCCTGTGTAAGAGAGTGATGTCATCCAGGTGGGACGGAGCGGAGTGTGGTTGAGACTTATCTCGCTGTCGGCTTCCCCGCCGCACTCAGCAAACACAGAAAGAGACATGAAAGCAAAGCCCTGGGCTGGACCTCGACATCCCATGCCATTTCATCCAATGGGCCTCTCATAGCAGACACACCCTAGCAAACAGGGAGAGGGAGGCAGCGTTGCTGAATGTCCTTTAACAGTGTTGTAGAAAGAGAATAGGTGTTAAGCAAATGTTTTCTTTATTTTATTGTTATATAACATTATTAAAACAATTTGGTCACGTCAGCTAAATGTCAATAGTTATGTTTTACTCATTCAGATTCATGTTTGAGCTGAATTCTGTCATATCTGTCTGGATAGCATGTTTGTCAGGATTAGAGTAGGTACAGGGGAGAGAGAGAGAAAGAGAGAGAGAGAGAGAGAGAGAGAGAGAGAGAGAGAGAGAGAGAGAGAGAGAGAGAGAGAGAGAGAGAGAGAGAGAGAGAGAGAGAGAGAGAGAGAGAGAGAGAGAGAGAGAGAGAGAGAGAGAGAGAGAGAAGGTAGTCGATATCTGACTGTGATTAGCTGTTCCTGACCACGTCCGGAGGTAGTCGATATCTGACTGTGATTAGCTGTTCCTGACCACGTCCGGAGGTAGTCGATATCTGACTGTGATTAGCTGTTCCTGACCACGTCCGGAGGTAGTCGATATCTGACTGTGATTAGCTGTTCCTGACCACGTCCGGAGGTAGTCGATATCTGACTGTGATTAGCTGTTCCTGACCACGTCCGGAGGTAGTCGATATCTGATTGTGATTAGCTGTTCCTGACCACGTCCGGAGGTAGTCGATATCTGATTGTGATTAGCTGTTCCTGACCACGTCCTGAGGTAGTCGATATCTGACTGTGATTAGCTGTTCCTGACCACGTCCGGAGGTAGTCGATATCTGACTGTGATTAGCTGTTCCTGACCACGTCCGGAGGTAGTCGATATCTGACTGTGATTAGCTGTTCCTGACCACGTCCGGAGGTAGTCGATATCTGACTGTGATTAGCTGTTCCTGACCACGTCCGGAGGTAGTCGATATCTAATTGTGATTAGCTGTTCCTGACCACGTCCGGAGGTAGTCGATATCTGATTGTGATTAGCTGTTCCTGACCACGTCCGGAGGTAGTCGATATCTGACTGTGATTAGCTGTTCCTGACCACGTCCGGAGGTAGTCGATATCTGACTGTGATTAGCTGTTCCTGACCACGTCCGGAGGTAGTCGATATCTGACTGTGATTAGCTGTTCCTGACCACGTCCGGAGGTAGTCGATATCTGACTGTGATTAGCTGTTCCTGACCACGTCCGGAGGTAGTCGATATCTGATTGTGATTAGCTGTTCCTGACCACGTCCGGAGGTAGTCGATATCTGATTGTGATTAGCTGTTCCTGACCACGTCCGGAGGTAGTCGATATCTGACTGTGATTAGCTGTTCCTGACCACGTCCGGAGGTAGTCGATATCTGACTGTGATTAGCTGTTCCTGACCACGTCCGGAGGTAGTCGATATCTGACTGTGATTAGCTGTTCCTGACCACGTCCGGAGGTAGTCGATATCTGACTGTGATTAGCTGTTCCTGACCACGTCCGGAGGTAGTCAATATCTGATTGTGATTAGCTGTTCCTGACCACGTCCGGAGGTAGTCGATATCTGATTGTGATTAGCTGTTCCTGACCACGTCCGGAGGTAGTCGATATCTGACTGTGATTAGCTGTTCCTGACCACGTCCGGAGGTAGTCGATATCTGACTGTGATTAGCTGTTCCTGACCACGTCCGGAGGTAGTCGATATCTGACTGTGATTAGCTGTTCCTGACCACGTCCGGAGGTAGTCGATATCTGACTGTGATTAGCTGTTCCTGACCACGTCCGGAGGTAGTCGATATCTGACTGTGATTAGCTGTTCCTGACCACGTCCGGAGGTAGTCGATATCGTTGGAGTGTAAATGAATCCAGACAACAAAAGCGTTTTGGTTGTCCCCGTCCTCTAAAAAGAATTCACATCGGCCAGGTCAGGTAGTAATTATGGACAACGATACCTCGACAATTCCAGTTCCTGAACCATCAATGAGGCCATTTCCACCATTATGAATCACTGGCAATGAAACAAAGAGCTTGAGCCAAAGAGAGAGAGAGAGAGAGAGCTGTGATAGCCGACAACTGCATAGCAGATCTGTTTTTATTTGGGCCATGACAAAGGTGTAACATAGTTGGAGAATAAAATGAACATATCAAGAACAGCTCTTTGATCTTTCTATTCACTTTGATTACAGCCCATGTGGACTGCGTAGGGCACACTGCATAGTTCCTTGTGTATTTTAAAGACGGGAAGACAAAATATACATTGAATCTACGTACGGATCCAAGCATTCAGAACATTCTTATCCACCTTATGGTTTGTGAATTGCTAGCAGTATTATAACCCCATTTCATTCATGAAGAAGCATTATCATTCACAATGTAATCTTGCCCAGTAAAACGGTTATTATCCACCATACAGAGACGTTCTCCCAATACCAATTAGTGTTCCAAAAAAACAGCATGGTTACAGTTTGCTGTATTTATACAAAAGCAAAGTTCAGTCTATTGTTTAAGATCCGGCACTGTGTTTCAGGGCCAGTTCTCAGGTTGGGTAAGGTGGGTGACCTTTGACCTTTGTCCTAAGCCGGGGTGACGAAGAACACCAGCCTGAAAGAGTAGACCGTGTCCACAATGTAAACCACAAGGTTGAAACAGGTCATGAACGCCACTACAACCTGGTTATCCCAGTAGCAGTTGCGGCCACACCCGCTGGGTCTGCTGTGGTTGTTCTGGAAGCTATAGAGAGGCCATATCACCACGCACGTCATGTACATCAGCACGGCCAGCACGTTGTAGCCCGTCAGCACCTTGTCGAACGGGAACGGGAAGAGCGACAGCAGACGGCAGATAGTGAAGAGGATGATGATGAGGGCGAAGATGAAACATAGCGAATAGACCGCCACGCACCACTGGAGCCCTGGGAACCGCGAGTAGGAGCCATGGTCCAGAGAGATGAAGATGATGCAGGCCACGAAGGCCTCGAGGACCTTGAGGAGGCCCGCGACGGTGGAGAGGAAGCCGCTGATCTCGCCGGGTTTGGCCCGGATCAGGCCCACCTCCGTGGCGTACAAGAGGAAGGCCAGACAGGAAATGACGGTGGCGGCGATCTGCTTCCCGCAGGAGACACATGTGAAGAAGGTGGGGTAGATGATGGAGGCAGCCAGCACCTGTTAAAGCCCAAGACAATAGATGATGATGGTGGATGAATAACAGCAATGGAATTGAATAAACAACATCAGAGTTTGAAGACAATAACATGGAATGTCAGTGGACTTAATTGACTCATTAAAGTTGTCAAAGTACTATACGTATCACCTGATACTTCTACTTAATCTACTACCAATGTAGCTCCTACTCAATAAACCATTCCAAAATATTGGCAAAGCTACAGGAACTCCAACGCACACCTTATTAATGGTTAAAGCCTTTCCTTTAATTGCATTTATCCAATTTTCTCACTGATCTGACTAGAGGTGATATATGGACTACACTAGAGAAAAAGATAGATTAGCTGCCTTGCTGTTGTGACATACTGAAGATGAGCTCATCACTTTGATCAATAACTTGTTCTAGTTCAGTGGAACTAGCAATTAGAAAGAACTATTACTACATCAGTATCTGCTGGCGTCTATGTCTCAGTATAAGTTCATTCGCAATTAGTGTGAGAGTAAATGACTAGCGATTGCTGCCATTATTGGATCGACCAACAACTCTAAGTGGTACTAAAATATTGCATGTTTCATTTAACCACTTCATGTACCGTATGATAACAACAACTGTCTGATCAAGGTCCAGGGCTGATACTCACTATATAAGGGCAAAATATATTTATAAAAAAGTAAGTAGCCTTATCTTGGCCAGAACGGCCCGTAGGTGCTGGAACCTAACTCCTGTTTCTGATGCAAGAAGCAGTGTGATGTACAAGTACACCTCCTCAAACAGAAGTCTAATCTATGGCAGGGAAGATTGATGTGTAATTTCCCAAAAATCGGCTTTTAATTGATTTACAATTACACAAAAGTAAACTACACACATCCATCTCTACTCTAGTTTTCAATGCTTATATTGTCTCAAATGTAACTGTCACACATTAACACTAATATTTAGGTATGTTATCTGGATTCTACCCCTTATAGTCTAACCCACAGACAGAAGACGACGTGGACGTTACCCACCATGAGCGTGGACAGCATGGCAAAGGCGGTGGTGAAGTCGTCCCAGGAGATGGGCACCCGGGCATTGAGGGTGGTGAACTCCATGATGAGGATGAGGAGGGTGACGAAGCAACAGAAGACCCAGGTGAACATGCACCAGGCCCAGTAGGATGAGCCAAAGTGACCCACCGAGGCCACCAGGCTGAAGGAGATACAGGTGAGGACCACCTCCAGCATTCTCACGATGCCCACGGGCACCGTCAGGGTCCGCGTGTCCAGGGTCACCATGGCGATGCTAGTTCTGGTCAAATCCGGCTGTCAAGTACAGTACTGTACGGTGGTTCTACCTTTTAACCTACTCAAACCGATTGTAGATGTCTATTTTTTGTTTTCTCACCGAGTTTTTTTTCACTGTTGATCTCTTTGCACTTTGATCTCTCTTCCACTTCTTTGGACAGCTCTCTCTCTGAGCTCCCCCTGCCTCCTCTCCCTGACTTGACTCAAAAACAATTTTTTCTCTACTTGTCACACCTCTCTCTGACACTCTCTGTCAGTCTCCTCAGGCTTCTGTCTTCTTCTCTTCCTCTCCTCTTCCTGTATGCAATCCTCCTGTATCTGATACTCCTGTATGTGATCCCTGTAAAGTCTGGACTGCTCTGACAGGGCCACGGTACTGTAGGAATGCAGAGAAGGGTGTAGACTATTTGCCACTTCCTCTGCTACCTTATCAGGCCTTCCTCAAATGGTACTCAGGTGAATGTTTGATTATAGGCTTTGTGTGTGTGTGTGTGTGTGTGTGTGTGTGTGTGTGTGTGTGTGTGTGTGTGTGTGTGTGTGTGTGTGTGTGTGTGTGTGTGTGTGTGTGTGTGTGTGTGTGTGTGTACGTGTGTGTGTGTACGTGTGTGTGTGTGCATGCGTGTGTGTGTGCATGTGTGTGTGTCAAGCCCCGGATGTCAATGCTGTGTGATTATGAAATAGGGTGTAGTTGGTCACCCTTTTCTTATCAGTAAAAGTGAATAATACCTCAGTTATTTAAGTAGTACATATACTGAGCTGATCTTGCTGTGTATTATACCATAGCCTACTGTATAATGTATACGATACGATATACTTCATTGTCCAGTTACATTCATTTCATGACGTCAGCATACAAATACACTAACACAACACAATATATTACATGCAGTACAGAAACACTGGAAAGCACACAAGTCACACATTTACGTTTTCACATATTCAGTCTCTGCAGTCTACTGTCCGACCATGTATTGTGCCTACGTCTGTCCTATGTCCCACTGTTCAGCATCCTACATCTGACCTATGTCCCACTGTTCAGCATCCTACGTCTGTCCTATGTCCCACTGTTCAGCATTCTACGTCTGTCCTATGTCTCACTGTTCAGCAGCCTACATCTGTCCTATGTCCCACTGTTCAGCATCCTACATCTTTCCTATGTCTCACTGTTAAGCATCCTACATCTGTCCTATGTCCCACTGTTCAGCATCCTACATCTGTCCTTTGTCTACCTGTTCAGCATCCTACATCTGTCCTATGTCTCACTGTTCAGCAGCCTACATATGTCCTATGTCCCACTGTTCAGCATCCTACATCTGTCCTATGTCTCACTGTTCAGCATCCTACATCTGTCCTAGGACATTGTGGATAGAGATGGGGATGGTGTAAGTTCTGCTAGGACATTGTGAATAGAGATGGGGATGGTGTAAGTTCTGCTAGGACATTGTGGATAGAGATAGGGATGGTGTAAGTTCTGCTAGGACATTGTGAATAGAGATGGGGATGGTGTAAGTTCTGCTAGGACATTGTGGATAGGGATAGGGATGGTGTAAGTTCTGCTAGGACATTGTGGATAGAGATGGGGATGGTGTAAGTTCTGCTAGGACATTGTGAATAGAGATGGGGATGGTGTAAGTTCTGCTAGGACATTGTGGATAGGGATAGGGATGGTGTAAGTTCTGCTAGGACATTGTGAATAGAGATGGGGATGGTGTAAGTTCTGCTAGGACATTGTGGATAGGGATAGGGATGGTGTAAGTTCTGCTAGGACATTGTGGATAGGGATAGGGATGGTGTAAGTTCTGCTAGGACATTGTGAATAGAGATGGGGATGGTGTAAGTTCTGCTAGGACATTGTGGATAGGGATAGGGATGGTGTAAGTTCTGCTAGGACATTGTGAATAGAGATGGGGATGGTGTAAGTTCTGCTAGGACATTGTGGATAGAGATAGGGATGGTGTAAGTTCTGCTAGGACATTGTGAATAGAGATGGGGATGGTGTAAGTTCTGCTAGGACATTGTGGATAGAGATAGGGATGGTGTAAGTTCTGCTAGGACATTGTGGATAGGGATAGGGATGGTGTAAGTTCTGCTAGGACATTGTGGATAGAGATAGGGATGGTGTAAGTTCTGCTAGGACATTGTGGATAGGGATAGGGATGGTGTAAGTTCTGCTAGGACATTGTGGATAGGGATAGGGATGGTGTAAGTTCTGCTAGGACATTGTGGATAGGGATAGGGATGGTGTAAGTTCTGCTAGGACATTGTGGATAGAGATGGGGATGGTGTAAGTTCTGCTAGGACATTGTGAATAGAGATGGGGATGGTGTAAGTTCTGCTAGGACATTGTGGATAGGGATAGGGATGGTGTAAGTTCTGCTAGGACATTGTGGATAGGGATAGGGATGGTGTACCGTGACAGCCCCCTGTTCAGCAGGAAGTCCAGCATCCACAAGATAAGGCTAGGGTCCACCAGGTGGTGGTCCACCTGCCTGGGTGGTAAGGTTGGGGTCCACCCGCCTGGGTGGTAAGGCTGGGTTCCACCAGGTGGTGGTCCACCCGCCTGGGTGGCAAGGTTGGAGTCCACCAGGTGGTGGTCCACCTGCCTGGGTGGTAAGGCTGGTGTCCACCAGGTGGTGGTCCACCCACCTGGGTGGTAAGGCTAGGGTCTTACCTTGTGGGGTCCACCTGCCTGGGTGGTAAGGCTGGGGTCCACCAGGTGGTGGTCCACCCACCTGGGTGGTAAGGTTGGGGTCCACCAGGTGTTGGTCCACCCCTGCCTGGGTGGTAAGGTTGGGGTCCACCAGGTGGTGGTCCACCTGCCTGGGTGGTAAGTCTAGGGTCTTACCTTGTGGGGTCCACCTGCCTGGGTGGTAAGGCTGGGGTCCACCAGGTGGTGGTCCACCCACCTGGGTGGTAAGGTTGGGGTCCACCAGGTGTTGGTCCACCCCTGCCTGGGTGGTAAGGTTGGGGTCCACCAGGTGGTGGTCCACCTGCCTGGGTGGTAAGTCTAGGGTCTTACCTTGTGGGGTCCACCTGCCTGGGTGGTAAGTCTAGGGTCTTACCTTGTGGGGTCCACCTGCCTGGGTGGTAAGTCTAGGGTCTTACCTTGTGGGGTCCACCCGCCTGTTGGGAGAGTTTGTCACAGACAAGGTGAGGCTACATGCAGTTAAAAACAAAGGAGAAGTCCAGGAAAAGGATGTGCATATAAGAGTGAGGCCTCTCCAGGTGTGTCACGGCACTGTGCAACACCGTCAGGATTTCATCCTCCACTGGTCTGTTCTTCCTGTATGCAAACTGCATTGAGTCAAGGGCTCTGTCTTTATGAGACCTGAGACGTGTGAGTATCAAATGCTCACAACGACTGATGTTAACGCCACAGGACGATAGTAATTCAGCTCCGCCTTTGGAACTGGTCGCATCTCAGATGTCTTCCAGAGTGACACACTAAGTATGACAGTAGAGTGACACACTAAGTATGACAGTAGAGTGACACACTAAGTATGACAGTAGAGTGACACACTAAGTACACAGTTGGATTCTCATTTAGTGACATTACTCAGTCCTGTGTTTGTTGACATCTGGCATTCTGGTCTCTAACACTCCAGGGTGAAGTTACAGATCTAGGATCAGCTTCCCCTCCACCAAACATAACCGTAAACGAAAATACACTCCAAAACTACATTTTGGTATTTGTTTCGTTAGTCCACTTTTGATACCGTCCCAAAATATTTTGCATGTCAGCAGTCAAGTTTAAGATGTTGGACTTTCAACATGAAAGACTGTCACCGGTCACATCATGATAATGCAAAATGGAAAATCACCATGATGATGAAAAAATAAATACCAGAAGATACTAAAGATCAGTGTCTAGGGGAAACTTGACCCTACTCTTGGTCTCGAACAGAGCCAAAACACCTGTGGATCTGTCCAAGAACAAATATTCTTTGAAGAAGCAGGTCAACGGTGTGTTACAGGTGATCCAGAGAAAGTGCTGGGGAACGGGAAACTACGGTAAGATAGCAAGTAAAGAGAAAGAGAAAAAGAAAGAATGAAATGCATAGAGAAAAGAGAAAGAAAGAAGAGAGAGAGAGAGAGAGAGGGAGGTAGAGGGAGGTAGAGGGGGGGTAGAGGGAAAGAGAGAGGGAGACAGAGAACATGAGTGATCAAATGCTAATCCTTTACCCACAGAGAAAAATGTATCCTTCTCTCTCTGTTTCTCTTTCCCTCTCATTACATGCATTCTCTATTCTATGAAAATAAAGAACATTCCTTCCTTCATTTTAATATGTTGAAATACCCTCTTGGTATGTTTGGACCAACCAAATTTCCATTAAACATGACCAGTATGGCTATGAGAAGATATACAACAACAACATTGCTCTGCGGGATGTTAATAGATTTTTTCAATGTGTGTGTGTGTGTGTGTGTGTGTGTGTGTGTGTGTGTGTGTGTGTGTGAAAGAGAGAGAGAGAGAGAGAGAGAGGGAGAGAGAGAGGAAGAATGGGGGAGGAAGAGAGAAGAATGAAGGGAGACAGAGAAAGGGAGGAAGGAAAAGAGAAGAGTGTGTGGGTGAGGGAGAGAGGGAGGGAGAGGATGATTGGACGAGAGATAGGGAAAGAGAGATAGCTATAAAGATGGGTATAAACTTTAAAGCATAATGTATGATTGATAGAAACACACAAACTTACATACTCTGCAGACACTCATTGTTGCATACACACACTGAAACAGTCATAACTGATGCAAAAACTGAACAACATACACACTGAAACAGTCATAACTGATGCACAAACTGAACAACACATACACACCGAAACAGTCATAACTGATGCACAAACTGAACAACATACACACACTGAAACAGTCATAACTGATGCACAAACTGAACAACATACACACTGAAACAGTCATAACTGATGCACAAACTGAACAACATACACACACTGAAACAGTCATAACTGATGCACAAACTGAACAACATACACACACTGAAACAGTCATAACTGATGCACAAACTGCACAACATACACACTGAAACAGTCATAACTGATGCACAAACTGAACAACACATACACACTGAAACAGTCATAACTGATGCACAAACTGAACAACACACACACACTGAAACAGTCATAACTGATGCACAAACTGAACAACATACACACACTGAAACAGTCATAACTGATACACAAACTGAACAACATACACACACTGAAACAGTCATAACTGATGTACAAACTGAACAACATACACACACTGAAACAGTCATAACTGATGCACAAACTGAACAACACACACACTGAAACAGTCATAACTGATGCACAAACTGAACAACACACACACTGAAACAGTCATAACTGATGCACAAACTGAACAACATACACACTGAAACAGTCATAACTGATACACAAACTGCACAACATACACACACTGAAACAGTCATAACTGATGCACAAACTGAACAACATACACACACTGAAACAGTCATAACTGATGCACAAACTGAACAACATACACACTGAAACAGTCATAACTGATACACAAACTGAACAACATACACACTGAAACAGTCATAACTGATGCACAAACTGAACAACATACACACTGAAACAGTCATAACTGATGTACAAACTGAACAACATACACACACTGAAACAGTCATAACTGATGCACAAACTGAACAACATACACACACTGAAACAGTCATAACTGATGCACAAACTGAACAACATACACACTGAAACAGTCATAACTGATGCACAAACTGAACAACATACACACTGAAACAGTCATAACTGATACACAAACTGAACAACATACACACTGAAACAGTCATAACTGATGCACAAACTGAACAACACACACACTGAAACAGTCATAACTGATGCACAAACTGAACAACATACACACACTGAAACAGTTATAACTGATGCACAAACTGAACAACATACACACACTGAAACAGTCATAACTGATGCACAAACTGAACAACATACACACTGAAACAGTCATAACTGATGCACAAACTGAACAACATACACACACTGAAACAGTCATAACTGATGCACAAACTGAACAACATACCCAACATAAACATTCACATACACACATGAAAATGTATTCGGTCACTGAAGCGCTAACACAGACACACATAAACACCCACACCAACACACACACACACACACCCACCCACACACACACAAACACATACACACACACACACACGTGACGCAGTCCTCTCCACTTTACCCCACACTATCTCCTACACACTGTGTCCCACACAGCCACATACAGTGTCCAGACAGGACACACACAGCAGCAGTCAGGAATGACGTCAGCAGCACTCATCAGGTATATGACAGCTCTCATCTATTAAATATGCTTGTTTCCTGTAGTTCTGACCTCAATACTGACTGTAGTGACATCCATTCATCCCACACACTTCTATAGAGTTCTACAGGCATACTGACTGGGTTTGTACACTATGTTACAGAGTCCTACAGGCATACTGGCTGGGTTTGTAGACTATGTTATAGAGTCCTACAGGCATACTGACTGGGTTTGTAGACTATGTTACAGAGTCCTACAGGCATACTGGCTGGGTTTGTAGACTATGTTATAGAGTCCTGTAGGCATACTGGCTGGGTTTGTAGACTATGTTACAGAGTCCTACAGGCATACTGGCTGGGTTTGTACAATATGTTAGTGGGTTATCTGTTTGAATGGGGTTTTGCATTAAACATAGCAGTTTCTCTATTTTGGCCCCCTGACTCCAAGACACCTCTGTATTTGTGAAATAATTGGAGCACATTCTTCTTGTTACCAGTTCTCTCTCTCTCTCTCTGTCAGTTTCTTTTAAAATTTATATTTTTCATACTGCAGTTGGGAGATGGCACCTCCATTGTAAACTTTGACAGTGCTTCTCCTCCCTTCTTGACGGTCTTGGATGTCAAAGATTTTAGAAATGGACAGATTTGATAACAACTGTGAGAGGAGGGAAGGGGAAGGAAACTTGTCTTCCACAGACTGTGAGGAGGATAAGGTGAGGGCTGACGCTGTGGAGGTGGAGGGAAGGAATGAGGAAGGACCCTGTGAAGGTGGAGGGAGGGAACGTGGAAGGACTCTGTGGAGGTGGAGGGAGGGAACGAGGAAGGACTCTGTGGAGGTGGAGGGAGGGAACGTGGAAGGACGCTGTGGAGGTGGAGGGAGGGAACGAGGAAGGACTCTGTGGAGGTGGAGGGAGGGAACGTGGAAGGACTCTGTGGACGTGGAGGGAGGGAACGTGGAAGGACTATGTGGAGGTGGCGGGAGGGATGAGGAATGACTCTGTGGAGGTGGAGGGAGGGAACGAGGAAGGACTCTGTGGAGGTGGAGGGAGGGAACGTGGAAGGATTCTGTGGAGGTGGAGGGAGGCAAGAGGAAGGAATCTGTGGAGGTGAATGGAGGGAACAAGGAAGGACTCTGTGGAGGAAGAGAACATGGAAGGATTCTGTGGAGGTGGAGGGAGGGAACGAGGAAGGACTATGTGCAGGTGGAGGGAGGTAACGAGGGAGGAATCTGTGGAGGTGGAGGGTGGGAATGAGGGATGATGCTGTGGAGGTGGAGGTAGGGAAAGTTGGATGATGCTGTGGAGGTGGAGGTAGGGAACGAGGGATGATGCTGTGGAGGTAGGGAACGAGGGAGGAAGAGAGTCATAGAACAGCACACTGCTGGTCTGCTGTGACCTGATAATGTGTCATTCTTTCTCTCTGTCAGGGAAACAGAGCACCCCCCCCCCCCCCCGTCTCCCCCCTCTCATGAATACCTTAAAGTAAAATCACCATCAATTAGGCTGCTTAGATATTTATATTTATCCATCAATCAGTTACAGCATCTCTCTCCATCACTGTCTCTCTCTCTCCCCCCATTTCGCCCCCCCCCCCTTTCTCTCTCTCTCTCCATCAATCAAGGTCAGATGTAATGTTAATTTGAGAACATGCTCAGAAGAGTGTAGGGCTGAGAAGGGGACGTCGTGGAGGGTTTTAATTATTCACATCTGATGTGAACCTGCTGTCATGTTGACAAATGACCAATGTCACCATTCCCATAGAGGAGCAAAGAATGAACACAAAAAATACTGGATATTCATACATGTATTCATAACATCAGATTGCTGTTACACTCCTTGTTCCAATCACTGATAACGTCACCCTCTGTTATAGTCTGCCCCTACAATAACAAGAACCCAGCCAGAACCAAGGAGCGTCGGGATTATCAGGAATTATCTCCATTCTCAACACTCCTTTTTCCCACCCCTGGAAGCCAAAACATCTCCACTTCTCTTCCTCCTGTAATGGGATGATACTGTGTAGGTGAAGGGAGGGAACGAGGGATGACACCGTGGAGGTGGATGGTGGGAACGAGGGATGATACTGTGGAGGTGGAGGGTGGGAGCGAGGGATGATGCTGTGGAGGTGAAGGGAGGGACGAGGGATGATGCTGTGGAAGTAGAGGGTGGGAACGAGGGATGATGCTGTGGAGGTGAAGGGAGGGACGAGGGATCATGCTGTGGAGGTGAAGGGAGGGACGAGGGATGATGCTGTGGAGGTGGAGGTAGGGAACGAGGGATGATGCTGTGGAGGTAGAGGGTGGGAACGAGGGATGATTCTGTGGAGGTGGAGGGTGGGAACAAGGGATGATGCTGTGGAGGTGAAGGGAGGGGTCGAGGGATGACACCGTGGAGGTGGAGAGTGGGAGCGAGGGATGATGCTGTGGAGGTGGAGGGTGGGAGCGAGGGATGATGCTGTGGAGGTGAAGGGAGGGAATGAGGGATGATGCTGTGGAGGTGGAGGTAGGGAAAGAGGGATGATGCTGTGGGGGTGGAGGTAGGGAAAGAGGGATGATGCTGTGGAGGTGGAGATAGGGAAAGAGGGATGATGCTGTGGAGGTGAAGGGAGGGAACGAGGGATGATGCTGTGGAGGTGGAGGTAGGGAACGAGGGATGATGCTGTGGAGGTGAAGGGAGGGAAAGAGGGATGATGCTGTGGAGGTAGGGAACGAGGGAGGAAGAGAGTCATAGAACAGCACACTGCTGGTCTGCTGTGACCTGATAATGTGTCATTCTTTCTCTCTGTCAGGGAAACAGAGCACCCCCCCCCCCCCGTCTCCCCCCTCTCATGAATACCTTAAAGTAAAATCACCATCAATTAGGCTGCTTAGATATTTATATTTATCCATCAATCAGTTACAGCATCTCTCTCCATCACTGTCTCTCTCTCTCCCCCCATTTCGCCCCCCCCCCCTTTCTCTCTCTCTCTCCATCAATCAAGGTCAGATGTAATGTTAATTTGAGAACATGCTCAGAAGAGTGTAGGGCTGAGAAGGGGACGTCGTGGAGGGTTTTAATTATTCACATCTGATGTGAACCTGCTGTCATGTTGACAAATGACCAATGTCACCATTCCCATAGAGGAGCAAAGAATGAACACAAAAAATACTGGATATTCATACATGTATTCATAACATCAGATTGCTGTTACACTCCTTGTTCCAATCACTGATAACGTCACCCTCTGTTATAGTCTGCCCCTACAATAACAAGTACCCAGCCAGAACCAAGGAGCGTCGGGATTATCAGGAATTATCTCCATTCTCAACACTCCTTTTTCCCACCCCTGGAAGCCAAAACATCTCCACTTCTCTTCCTCCTGTAATGGGATGATGCTGTGGAGGTGAAGGGAGGGGACGAGGGATGACACCGTGGAGGTGGATGGTGGGAGCGAGGGATGATACTGTGGAGGTGGAGGGTGGGAACGAGGGATGATGCTGTGGAGGTGAAGGGAGAGAACGAGGGATGATGCTGTGGAGGTAGAGGATGGGAACGAGGGATGATGCTGTGGAGGTGAAGGGAGGGAACGAGGGATGACACCGTGGAGGTGGAGGGTGGGAGCGAGGGATGATGCTGTGGATGTGCAGGGTGGGAACGAGGGATGATGCTGTGGAGGTAGAGGATGGGAACGAGGGATGATGCTGTGGAGGTGAAGGGAGGGCACGAGGGATGATGCTGTGGAGGTAGAGGATGGGAACGAGGGATGATGCCGTGGAGGTGGAGGGTGGGAACGAGGGATGATGCTGTCGAGGTGGATGGTGGGAACGAGGGATGACACCGTGGAGGAGGATGGTGGGAACGAGAGATGATGCTGTGGAGGTGGAGGGTGGGAACGAGGGATGATGCTGTGGAGGTGGAGGGTGGGAACGAGGGATGATACTGTGGAGGTGAAGGGAGGGAACGAAGGATGACACCGTGGAGGTGGATGGTGGGAGCGAGGGATGATACTGTGGAGGTGGAGGGTGGGAAAGAGGGATGATGCTGTGGAGGTGAAGGGAGAGAACGAGGGATGATGCTGTGGAGGTAGAGGATGGGAACGAGGGATGATGCTGTGGAGGTGAAGGGAGGGAACGAGGGATGACACCGTGGAGGTGGAGGGTGGGAGCGAGGGATGATGCTGTGGAGGTGCAGGGTGGGAACGAGGGATGATGCTGTGGAGGTAGAGGATGGGAACGAGGGATGATGCTGTGGAGGTGAAGGGAGGGCACGAGGGATGATGCTGTGGAGGTAGAGGATGGGAACGAGGGATGATGCTGTGGAGGTGGAGGGTGGGAACGAGGGATGATGCTGTCGAGGTGGATGGTGGGAACGAGGGATGACACCATGGAGGTGGATGGTGGGAACGAGGGATGATGCTGTGGAGGTGGAGGGTGGGAACGAGGGATGATGCTGTGGAGGTGGAGGGTGGGAACGAGGGATGATACTGTGGAGGTGAAGGGAGGGAACGAGGGATGACACTGTGGAGGTGGATGGTGGGAGCGAGGGATGATACTGTGGAGGTGAAGGGAGGGACGAGGGATGATACTGTGGAGGTGAAGGGAGGGACGAGGGATGATGCTGTGGAGGTGGAGGTAGGGAACGAGGGATGATACTGTGGAGGTGAAGGGAGGGACGAGGGATGATGCTGTGGAGGTGAAGGACAGGGCACTGAAGGCCTGGGCGTGGAGCCGGCACAGGTGGTATCGGACTGGTGACACGTACTTCAGGGAGAGTGTGGGGAGCTGGCACAGGACGTACCGAACTGGGGAGGCGCACTGGAGTCCAGATGTGTGGAGCCGGCACAGGTTTCACCAGACTGCTAACCGGATCCTCTGGTCGAATGTTGAGCAGAATACACTTGCACAACATCTCTCTCATCTCTCAACTTCTCCATTGCCTCCCTGACGGTCTCAGGCTCTTGCCCCGGCTCGACCGGCTACCCCTTGTGCTCCCCCCAAAAAATCTTGGGGTTGTCCTTGGGCTTTCTGTGGCCGCGAAGGAAGGGTTTCGCATCCACCCATCACTTCTTCACATGTCCAAAACACCTTTCCCTTTTGGGCACGCTGCTTGGTCCTGGTTTGGTGGGATATTCTGTCACGTTTGTTGAAATGAGTGGACCAAGGCGCAGCGTGTGTAGAGTTCCTCATTACCTTTAATAGTGAAACTTACAACAAAACAACAAAGAATAACAAACATGCAGTCACGGAGCACAACAAAGCACTAACCTAAACAATATCCCACAACCAGGGTGGGAACAATAGGCTTCCTAAATATGATCCTCTAATTGGGAACCATACAAAACCACCAACATAGAAATACACATTCTAGAACACCCCCCTAGTCACACCCTGACCTAAACCACTATAGAGAATCCAAGGGCTCTCTATGGTCAGGGCGTGACACAAGCACTGCTACTTTGCATATCACAACTCTGAGACACCCTCAGAGAGTGAGGTCACGGCCAAGGTCTGTCATTATCTGGAGAAATTAGGGTGAAGTGCCTTTCTCAAGGGCACATCAACAGATTTTTCACCTTCTCAGCTCGGGATTCGAACTAGAGACCTTTCTACCTGGATGCATGTTTTGACATGCATGTGTAAATACTGTAACTGAGCCACATGCAATACCTACAGAGTTTCACTAGACTCTACAATAATATGTACTCATCTCTCTTCAACCAAAAGATTACAGGAGACAGGATGGAATAATCATTTGATAGTCCTTTCCAAAAACCCAGCATCTCACCAGTCAGAATCTTAAACCAAAAAGATAATTTAATGGATGCCCTGCTTTCAGAATTACAGGCTGCTTTCCAAAATGTCAAGCTGCCTCTCTGATTTTCCTTGGTCATGCAGAGGTGTATAGACTGTTCCTGCCGCCCCCAATGCAAATAATATTTTTTATTTATTTCTGAATTATGTAAAAACTCAGAAATGCTTATTACAGTTTTTTCCAACTGCTTACACACAAAATCTTTCATTCAAAGTGCAAAACTACACACCAAATATCCAAAACCAGAAGCTATTTCTCAGCCTTTGTCAATTGCATAAAACACTTTTTTCAAAACACTACACATAATTCTCTACCTAAAACACAAAAATCTAACAGGAAGTGACTTGCTTTCCTTTTCCAAACACAACCAATCAAAATGCTACACTTATTCACCAGGTCACAAACACACTCCTCACATGTGCAAACACTAATAGCTTAACCAATCACTGCTTTACTGTAGTATAGGCCTATAAATAGGTCAAAGGTCAGATTACCTGTTTTGAACAATGGATGCCAACAATGGACAGAGAGCAAGAGGAGTAGGAGGAAGAGGAAGAAGAGGGCAAAGAAGAGAAGGAAGGAGAGCCATCTCTGATGAGATTAGGGCAACACTTGTTGATCATGTGATCAACCACGGTTTGACCATGAGAGAGGCTGGACTGAGAGTCCAGCCCAACTTGAGTCGATTTACAGTGGCATCCATAATTCGAACCTTCAGAAATGAGAACAGGTATGCAACTATCTAATGACTATACTATGACTGCATAGTATTGCATAAACATTTGTAACTCTAAGTCATCCATTTACTGAACTGCATTGATTGAATGAGGTTGGTTATCATGCTGTACTACATTTTTTTGTACATTGTTTACAGTTCCTATGCTGAACACACACTGTGTTTGAATTCTGTACAGAGTGGAAAGGCAAAGACATCATGGAGGACGAGGACGCTTGTTTACAGATGTACAAGAGACTGCAATTATAAATAAGGTTTTGGCCAACAATGCAATTAGGATATGAGAGATTAGAGAGCATATATTGAATAATGACACCATATTTAACAACATCAATGCTGTAAGCCTGTCGACCACACAACGCATCCTCCAACGGCACCGAGTGACGATGAAACAACTTTACAAGGTGCCATTTCAGAAAAACTCTGACAGAGTCAAGAATATGCGACATGACTTTGTAGAGGTATGTATGCAACACTACTTCCAGTTCTTCAGACATACCATATTTACTCATCTGTATATCCTTTTGTCTGTTACAGAGAGTATTGGAGCTGGATGCCCATGTAATTCGCCATTAATTTATTTATGTGGATGAGGTTGCCATCACTCAAAACGGGGTCCTCCATCACAATGTCACACTGGGTCCGTACAACACCGGCCATATGCTCACTTTTCTGGATGCAATTTACACAATGCTTGTCCCTGATCCAGATCAGGAGCCTGCTAGATTTGTGGTTTTATGGGACAATGTTAGTTTTCACCGGGCTGTTCTGGTCCAAAACTGGTTTGCCACCCATCCACACTTTGTAGTTTTGTACCTACCCCCATATTCACCTTTTCTAAATCCCATAGAGGAATTCTTCTCAGCCTGGCGCTGGAAAGTGTCTGATCGTCAACCCTATGCCCGCATGCCGCTTCTCCAGGCAATGGAGGACACAGTGGGGACATAGAGGGTGCCTCTGTCCAAGGTTGGATACGCCACGCTAGGAGATACTTCCCTCCATGTGTGGACATAGAGGTTGCCTCTGTACAAGGTTGGATACGCCACGCTAGGAGATACTTCCCTCCATGTGTGGACATAGAGGTTGCCTCTGTACAAGGTTGGATACGCCACGCTAGGAGATACTTCCCTCCATGTGTGGACATAGAGGTTGCCTCTGTCCAAGGTTGGATACGCCACGCTAGGAGATACTTCCCTCCATGTGGGGACATAGAGGTTGCCTCTGTCCAAGGTTGGATACGCCATGCTAGGAGATACTTCCCTCCATGTGGGGACATAGAGGTTGCCTCTGTCCAAGGTTGGATACGCCATGCTAGGAGATACTTCCCTCCATGTGGGGACATAGAGGTTGCCTCTGTCCAAGGTTGGATACGCCAAGCTAAGAGATACTTCCCTCCATGTGGGGACATAGAGGTTGCCTCTGTCCAAGGTTGGATACGCCACGCTAGGAGATACTTCCCTCCATGTGGGGACATAGAGGTTGCCTCTGTCCAAGGTTGGATACGCCACGCTAGGAGATACTTCCCTCGATGTTTGGAAAGAGAAAACGTATCTTGTGATGTGGACAAAGTATTGTGGCCAGACCCAGGCCGGAGAAGAGATGAAGCGTAGCTTAGCACTGGTGACTCCCCCCTCCCCCCCACCACCAATTCCTGGACTGCCGCCCCCCGGGACCCCACACACACAATTGTGTTCTTTACTGTATTCTAAAGAATATACTTTTGGTTTACATATGTTTATGGTTTTGTTGTCTGCTACTGTATACAACAGTAATGTTTGGCCTAATAAATATTTTCTGTTTCTACATTACATTGGTGTTTACAGTGTACTTGTTACCCCTCTCATCCGATTACTTTCACTGTAGAATATTGTATTGGTGTTTACAGTGTACTTGTTACCCCTCTCAGCAGATTACTTTCACTGTAGAACATTGTATTGGTGTTTACAGTGTACTTGTTACCCCTCTCAGCAGATTACTTTCACTGTAGAACATTGTATTGGTGTTAACAGTGTACTTGTTACCCCTCTCAGCAGATTACTTTCACTGTAGAACATTGTATTGGTGTTTACAGTGTACTTGTTACCCCTCTCATCAGATTACTTTCACTGTAGAACATTGTATTGGTGTTTACAGTGTACTTGTTACCCCTCTCAGCAGATTACTTTCACTGTAGAACATTGTATTGGTGTTTACAGTGTACTTGTTACCCCTCTCAGCAGATTACTTTCACTGTAGAACATTGTATTGGTGTTTACAGTGTACTTGTTACCCCTCTCAGCAGATTACTTTCACTGTAGAACATTGTATTGGTGTTTACAGTGTACTTGTTACCCCTCTCAGCAGATTACTTTCACTGTAGAACATTGTATTGGTGTTTACAGTGTACTTGTTACCCCTCTCAGCAGATTACTTTCACTGTAGAACATTGTATTGGTGTTTACAGTGTACTTGTTACCCCTCTCAGCAGATTACTTTCACTGTAGAACATTACATTGGTGTTTACAGTGTACTTGTTACCCCTCTCAGCAGATTACTTTCACTGTAGAACATTGTATTGAAATGTAGATATAAGCCTATGAAAGACCAAAGAGCTTTAGATTTAGAACAACAGTGTTTATATAGTATATCCAGAAATGTACTATTATTAAAGCAGTGTTTGTCGTTTGATGCAAATGCTTCATTCTGACATGTGTTCATGGCATTTTGAATGCAGTGTTACATGTTGAAGGAGATGTGAGGCATTTTGAATGCAGTGTTACATTTTGAAGGAGATGTGAGGCATTTTGAATGCAGTGTTACATTTTGAAGGAGATGTGAGGCATTTTGAATGCAGTGTTACATTTTGAAGGAGATGTGAGGCATTTTGAATGCAGTGTTACATTTTGAAGGAGATGTGAGGTATATTGAATGCAGTGTTACATTTTGAAGGAGATGTGAGGCATTTTGAATGCAGTGTTACATTTTGAAGGAGATGTGAGGTATATTGTATTTTGTGTGTGCAGTTTTGGTAATTGTGTGTAGAGTTTTGAAAAAAGGAGAAACTGTAATAATTTTATCTTGTTGTCTTGTGCATTAGGCATATAACTCTCTACCTGTTACACACAATGTGCATGACCTCAGCTCAGAGGAAATGATGATACAAAATGTAAAACGGAACAGAACAGAGGGATTCTCGCCAAAGGTGTGTTTGCATTGTGAGAAGATAAAAAAGTATTTTAATCGTGAATAAGACAGAAAGGAAAACAATGGTAGCAGACATATCTATTTACGCCCTCACCACGACGCAGGTCTGAGTGGCAATTGCCTGGAAATTGCTATTTTATTTGAAAGGTCTGCCGGAACAATTCTCTGGGTGTAATGGTTTATTGTTCCGATGCCCTGCTTTCAGAATTACAGGCCGCTTTCCAAAATGTCAAGCTGCCTCTCTGATTTTCCTTGGTCAAGCAGAGGTGTATAGACTGTTCCTGCCACCCCCAATGCAAATAATGTGTGTTTATTTCTTTCAGAATAATGTAAAAAATGTATTAATAAGCATTTCTGAGTTATCTTAGACAGGCTGTCTTGGTTGTAGGTTGGTAAAAGACAACTGAGACTAAATGGTAGTTATTATTGATTCTCACATACTTTTTGCTTATCATATGTTTCTAGTTTCATGTTTGAATATCACGTGCACCAGTACAATGAAATGCCTGTCTTGCAAGCTCCAAACCCAACAATGCAGTAATCAATAAGAATTTAACACTACAAATAACATAAGGTAGAACAAAAACACACAAGAAATGAAAATAAGAAGAACACAAGATGGTAAGAAGTTATATACAGGGTCAGTTCCAATACCATATTTACAATGTGCAGGGATACTGGAGTGAAAGAGGTAGATATGTAAATATGAGTGTGTGTGCTTGTGTGTAGTCACTATAGATGTGTGTGCGTGTGTGTGTGCGTGTGTGTGTGTGTGTCCAACAAGCTGTTCTCACCATCCCCAGTAGAGCTATACTAGGCCTATACTTTTCCATTTGGAGAGTGAGAAGGCAGTGTTTCCAGCATGTGAATATGCATGACGCAGGAATACTCTGCTGGCTCTGAATAGCCAGAGGGAATTGCCATGTGTTCACAGAGACGCAGATAATATTTTACAGAGCAAACCACAGCTGTTTTTTTTTGTGGTCAGGATAAAGTCACGGCCCAAATCATGGTACAGTATATGGATATCAGCTGCTATTGGTTTTAACTCAATGGAATTGCTACATTGAGGCGAGGGGCGAAGATCCTCCACTAGCCAAGTGACTGACAGTGATTTACAGCACATGGTAATCCCTATCCTGTCAATTCCCAGGAGCACAATTCCCAGACTGCCTTACTCCCACCATCACTTCTCTTCTACCATCCCTATCGACCTGCTTGCCTCTATAAAAGTCCACCAACGTCACTAAAAAAGGCAGAGGTCTTCAGGAAAACATGTGTTGAATGGTGTGGTAAAGCTGAAAGCTCCATTTCATATCCACTAATAATACAGGTAAGGTTTACTGTTGCTCACTCTCTCAATCTTTATTTTTCATGAGAGGGTTTACGGCTTTTCAGACCTGATGTATCGGTACCGCTTGTTGTGAGGAAGCAGAGAGAGCAGTCTGTGGCCTGGGTGGCTGGAGTCTTCCTTTCACACCGCCTGGTATAGAGGTCCTGGATGGCAGGGAGCTCGGCCCCAGTGATGCACTGGCCTGTCCGCACCACTGTCTGTAGCGCCATGCGCTCGAGGGCGGTGCTGTTGCCATAACAAGCAGTGATGCACTGGCCTGTCCGCACCACTGTCTGTAGCGCCATGCGATCGAGGGCGGTGCTGTTGCCATAACAAGCAGTGATGCACTGGCCTGTCCGCACCACTGTCTGTAGCGCCATGCGCTCGAGGGCGGTGCTGTTGCCATAACAAGCAGTGATGCACTGGCCTGTCCGCACCACTGTCTGTAGCGCCATGCGATCGAGGGCGGTGCTGTTGCCATAACAAGCAGTGATGCACTGGCCTGTCCGCACCACTGTCTGTAGCGCCATGCGCTCGAGGGCGGTGCTGTTGCCATAACAAGCAGTGATGTACTGGCCTGTCCGCATCACTGTCTGTAGCGCCATGCGCTCGAGGGCGGTGCTGTTGCCATAACAAGCAGTGATGCACTGGCCTGTCCGCACCACTGTCTGTAGCGCCATGCGCTCGAGGGCGGTGCTGTTGCCATAACAAGCAGTGATGCACTGGCCTGTCCGCACCACTGTCTGTAGCGCCATGCGATCGAGGGCGGTGCTGTTGCCATAACAAGCAGTGATGCACTGGCCTGTCCGCACCACTGTCTGTAGCGCCATGCGATCGAGGGCGGTGCTGTTGCCATAACAAGCAGTGATGCACTGGCCTGTCCGCACCACTGTCTGTAGCGCCATGCGCTCGAGGGCGGTGCTGTTGCCATAACAAGCAGTGATGCACTGGCCTGTCCGCACCACTGTCTGTAGCGCCATGCGATCGAGGGCGGTGCTGTTGCCATAACAAGCAGTGATGCACTGGCCTGTCCGCATCACTGTCTGTAGCGCCATGCGATCGAGGGCGGTGCTGTTGCCATAACAAGCAGTGATGCACTGGCCTGTCCGCACCACTGTCTGTAGCGCCATGCGATCGAGGGCGGTGCTGTTGCCATAACAAGCAGTGATGCACTGGCCTGTCCGCACCACTGTCTGTAGCGCCATGCGATCGAGGGCGGTGCTGTTGCCATAACAAGCAGTGATGCACTGGCCTGTCCGCACCACTGTCTGTAGCGCCATGCGCTCGAGGGCGGTGCTGTTGCCATAACAAGCAGTGATGCACTGGCCTGTCCGCACCACTGTCTGTAGCGCCATGCGATCGAGGGCGGTGCTGTTGCCATAACAAGCAGTGATGCACTGGCCTGTCCGCATCACTGTCTGTAGCGCCATGCGATCGAGGGCGGTGCTGTTGCCATAACAAGCAGTGATGCACTGGCCTGTCCGCACCACTGTCTGTAGCGCCATGCGCTCGAGGGCGGTGCTGTTGCCATAACAAGCAGTGATGCACTGGCCTGTCCGCATCACTGTCTGTAGCGCCATGCGATCGAGGGCGGTGCTGTTGCCATAACAAGCAGTGATGCACTGGCCTGTCCGCATCACTGTCTGTAGCGCCATGCGATCGAGGGCGGTGCTGTTGCCATAACAAGCAGTGATGCACTGGCCTGTCCGCACCACTGTCTGTAGCGCCATGCGATCGAGGGCGGTGCTGTTGCCATAACAAGCAGTGATGCACTGGCCTGTCCGCATCACTGTCTGTAGCGCCATGCGATCGAGGGCGGTGCTGTTGCCATAACAAGCAGTGATGCATTGGCCTGTCCGCATCACTGTCTGTAGCGCCATGCGATCGAGGGCGGTGCTGTTGCCATAACAAGCAGTGATGCACTGGCCTGTCCGCATCACTGTCTGTAGCGCCATGCGATCGAGGGCGGTGCTGTTGCCATAACAAGCAGTGATGCACTGGCCTGTCCGCATCACTGTCTGTAGCGCCATGCGATCGAGGGCGGTGCTGTTGCCATAACAAGCAGTGATGCACTGGCCTGTCCGCATCACTGTCTGTAGCGCCATGCGATCGAGGGCGGTGCTGTTGCCATAACAAGCAGTGATGCACTGGCCTGTCCGCACCACTGTCTGTAGCGCCATGCGATCGAGGGAGGTGCTGTTGCCATAACAAGCAGTGATGTAGCCAGTCAAGATGCTCTCAAATAGTGCAGCTGAAGAACGTTTCAGCCTCCTGAGAGGGAAGAGGCGCTGTCGCACCTTCTTCACAACTGTGCGTGTGTGGACCTTTTCAAGTCCTTGGTGACATTGACACCGAGGAACTTGAAGCTGCAGCTCCGTCGATGTGAACGGGGACATGCCCGCCCACCTGTTGCCACAAGAAAACGGTGAAGAAGTGAAGAACAAACACCATTGTAAATACAACCTATATTTATGTTTATTTATTTTCCCTTTTGTACTTTAACCATTTGCACATCTTTACAACACTGTATACAGACATGATATGACTTTGAATTGTCTTTATTCTTTTGGAACTTTTGTGAGTGTAAAGTTTACTGTTCATTTGTATTGTTTATTTCACTTTTGTATATTATCTACTTCACTTACATTGGCAATGTTAACATGTGTTTCCCATGCCAATAAAGCCCTTACATTGAAATTGAATTGAATTGAGACAGAAGCAGAAGTCGAGAGTAAGAGTGAGTGAGAGTGACAGAGAGACAGAGAGACAGAGAGACAGATATTAGGAGATGAGTTGAGGAGATGTAGACAGAGAAAGCAGAAAGTTGGGTATGAGGAACAGACAGGAGAGTAAAAGAGAAAGGGAGAGATAAAAGGTTAAGAGATAAATAAAGGGTGATTAGAGCCGACTCATCACTCATCACTTGATTTGTGTGCCCTTTTCAGACTGGGACATCCATTATGGTTAATGTAGGGAGAGGGATGAGGTGGCAAACTGGGACATCCTTTATGGTTAATGTAGGGAGAGGGATGAGGTGGCAAACTGGGACATCCATTATGGTTAATATAGGAAGAGGGATGAGGTGGCAAACTGGGACATCCATTATGGTTAATGTAGGAAGAGGGATGAGGTGGCAAACTGGGACATCCATTATGGTTAATGTGGGAAGAGGGATGAGGTGGCAAACTGGGACATCCATTATGGTTAATGTAGGAAGAGGGATGAGGTGGCAAACTGGGACATCCATTATGGTTAATGTAGGAAGAGGGATGAGGTGGCAAACTGGGACATCCATTATGGTTAATGTAGGGAGAGGGATGAGGTGGCAAACTGGGACATCCATTATGGTTAATGTAGGGAGAGGGATGAGGTGGCAAACTGGGACATCCATTATGGTTAATGTATGAAGAGGGATGAGGTGGCAAACTGGGACATCCATTATGGTTAATGTAGGGAGAGGGATGAGGTGGCAAACTGGGACATCCATTATGGTTAATGTAGGAAGAGGGATGAGGTGGCAAACTGGGACATCCATTATGGTTAATGTAGGAACAGGGATGAGGTGGCAAACTGGGACATCCATTATGGTTAATGTAGGAAGAGGGATGAGGTGGCAAACTGGGACATCCATTATGGTTAATGTAGGAAGAGGGATGGGGTGGCAAACTGGGACATCCATTATGGTTAATGTAGGGAGAGGGATGAGGTGGCAAACTGGGACATCCATTATGGTTAATGTAGGGAGAGGGATGAGGTGGCAAACTGGGACATCCATTATGGTTAATGTAGGAAGAGGGATGAGGTGGCAAACTGGGACATCCATTATGGTTAATGTAGGAAGAGGGATGAGGTGGCAAACTGGGACATCCATTATGGTTAATGTAGGAATAGGGATGAGGTGGCAAACTGGGACATCCATTATGGTTAATGTAGGGAGAGGGATGAGGTGGCAAACTGGGACATCCATTATGGTTAATGTAGGAAGAGGGATGAGGTGGCAGACTGGGACATCCATTATGGTTAATGTAGGAAGAGGGATGAGGTGGCAAACTGGGACATCCATTATGGTTAATGTAGGGAGAGGGATGAGGTGGCAAACTGGGACATCCATTATGGTTAATGTAGGAAGAGGGATGAGGTGGCAAACTGGGACATCCATTATGGTTAATGTAGGGAGAGGGATGAGGTGGCAAACTGGGACATCCATTATGGTTAATGTAGGAAGAGGGATGAGGTGGCAGACTGGAACATCCATTATGGTTAATGTAGGGAGAGGGATGAGGTGGCAAACTGGGACATCCATTATGGTTAATGTAGGAAGAGGGATGAGGTGGCAAACTGGGACATCATTTATGGTTAATGTAGGAAGAGGGATGAGGTGGCAAACTGGAACATCCATTATGGTTAATGTAGGGAGAGGGATGAGGTGGCAAACTGGGACATCCATTATGGTTAATGTAGGAAGAGGGATGAGGTGGCAAACTGGGACAGGAAGTGGTCATTTCCTGTTTAGTGAATAATTCCATTTGAGGAAAAGGTGGATAACCCAGTTAGTTAGTTCGTTCATTTGTTACTTAGTTTGTTACTTAGTTAGCTAGATATAACTGATTTATATCAACTTTATACCAACTACAAACACAGTGTATATGGTATGTATATATACCTTCAAATCCACATGGACTAGTGCAGTACACAGGGAAAAGGGTTTGATTTGGACCAGGCCTTTAGAATCATTATCTCATGTGCAGCCAGTAGATCCAAAATGAAGGCAGAAACAACCATCATTACATTTCACTTCACAACTTCCTGCTACTTACAACTTAACACTGACAGCACTCATTAAAGGTTTTTTTAGCTTAAAACTTTGATTCACCTCTTACTCCCCCTCTCCTCTTTCTTCCATTCTCTCTCCCTTATCCACCTCCAGGACTACAACTAAAGCAGAATAACTAACGACAGAGAATGATAGATGAGAGGAGGAGTGAGAAAATGAAAGAGGGAGAGATATACAACTCAATGCATCGCCGAAAAGCCTGTTTCTCTCCTCTCTTTCCTTTCTTTCTTACTTCCATTTTCTCTCACCCCCTCTATCTTTTTGGAGGAACTGAAAAATTCAGAGAAAGTAAATGGAGTTTAGATTAAAATGATGATGATGATTTAAATGATTGATGGAGAGAGAGAGAGAGAGAGAGAGAGAGAGAGAGAGAAAGACAGATAGATAAAGAGAGAGACAGAAAGATACAGAGAGAGAGAGAGAGAGAGAGAGAGAAAGACAGATAGATAAAGAGAGAGACAGAAAGATACAGAGAGAGAA